>NC_053023.1:589532721-589665477 GCF_003073215.2 Triticum urartu | reverse complement strand
ACAACACCATGGTAGTTCTGCAGAAAACAGCGTCAATCCAGGTTAGTTTCATTCAAATCATGCAAATTAGAGTACAAAACAAGAGGAAAAACGTTAGGAAAAGTAGATACGATGGAGATGTATCACATATTTGTGCAAACAAGCTTGTCTATCTCCATATGGTGTCTATTTGTGCAAATGGAAGCACAAACCTCAATTTTAGTGGAACCTGCTGTGAGCTGACCTCATCGTGCTCCAGGTATTCCTACATTCGTAACTACGTACAATGACCAACGTAAGATGAAATAAGCTTATTTGTATGTTAACTTGCTGTTTGCAGTGTGGAACGAGGCTACCATGTGTGGAGGAGCAAACAAGCACTGTAGCCGCGCCGTCAACGCAAGATAAAGAGACCGAGTCATTGATGACCTGGCCGGCGAGTAGGGTCATGCAAACAGCGGTGCATTATTTTAGTGGAACTACACAAAAAAGATATTGGGGTTAGTCGGACAAATTTTCTACAGCCACATGGAAGGAATTAAGCTCATCGATTGCATAGAATTTCCTCCATGCCATCATAGGAGACCCCAAGGTGGAAATCAACTAACCACATATAAAATTATGCATAATCTTCCTCACGATGGTCAGTATCCCCTTCGTCCAGATGATCATGTTTTGTCATGCCGAACTATTGATATGTGCTACTGTTTTGCGACACCATTTAAGTATAACGCTTTCCTATCTTTTCACATTCAGGACATGAAGATGATTTTAGTGGAACTGCACAAAATGGTCTGATGTTGAGTGATCTCTATTGCCTCCTCTATTTGCTGCAATGTGTCAGCGTAAATTGCAAGATGAGCCATCAAGCTAGCTGTTGAGTTGCCAACATGCTCAAAGTGCATGCAACATTGAGCAGAAAGAAGCATGCTCAGGAAATTAATGCGTGTGTAGGGAGGCCCTTTGCTCAGAGAAGCATCGATCGTTTTTTCTTTATTTCTACATCTTCTCACAACTTTGTCTTGGTTATATATAGTCTTGTGAATCATTTAGATGCGTAAACATGCTGAACTTAAGTGCTTGTGACTGTTAGCTAGTATGCATACCATATCTTGTGAATCTTAGTTTAGTGTGAACGTTGACTAGCGTGTCAACCTTTACAATCTATGTATATTGTGGGCATGTTATTTGACCCCTCATTTTTTCGCGCTACGACCAGTGTGAGTGTCTGCATCCAGTACACCATCCTCTAATTTGGTGGATGCCAAGCCGGCCCGAAAAGAAGCTATGAATTTTTTCAAGTTGAAAAATCTTTACCGATGAGGAGCCATAATTAAGCTGGAGGCGTCTATTTTTTCTTTCGAATGGGCAATAAGCTGGAGAGTGTCTTGCTACCTCTTGAGCACTGCGTTGGATTTCGCCGAAGAGGAGAGGATGATACAGCAAAGTAGCGTAAGTATTTCCCTCAATTTTCGAGAACCAAGGTATCAATACAGTAGGAGGCTACGCGCGAGTCCCTCGTACCTACACAAAAACAATAGCTCAACACAACCAACGCGCTTAGGGGTTGTCAATCCCTTCACGGTGACTTACGAAAGTGAGATCTGATAGAGATGATAAATAATATTTTTGGTATTTTTGGTATAGAGATGCAAAGTGAAAAGTAAAAGGCAAAGTAAAAAAGCAAAGCAATAATAAAGTGATGGAGATTGATATGATGAAAATAGACCCGGGGGCCATAGGTTTCACTAGTGGCTTCTCTCAAGAGCATAAGTATTCTACGGTGGGTGAACAAATTACTGTTGAGAAATTGACAGAATTGAGCATAGTTATGAGAATATCTAGGTATGATCATGTATATAGGCATCACGTCCGAGAAAAGTAGACCGACTCCTGCCTGCATCTACTACTATTACTCCACTCATCGACCGCTATCCAGCATGCATCTAGAGTATTAAGTTAAAAACAGAGTAACGCCTTAAGCAAGATGACATGATGTAGAGGGATAGTTTCATGCAATATGATAAAAAAACCATCTTGTTATCCTCGATGGTAACAATACAATACGTGCCTTGCTGCCCCTTCTGTCACTGGGAAAGGACACTGCAAGATTGAACCCAAAGCTAAGCACTTCTCCCATGGCAAGAAAAATCAATCTAGTAGGCCAAACCAAACTGATAATTCAAAGAGACTTGCAAAGATAACCAATCATACATAAAAGAATTCAGAGAAGATTCAAATATTATTCATAGATAAACTTGATCATAAACCCACAATTCATCGGTCTCAACAAACACACCGCAAAAAGAAGATTACATCGAATAGATCTCCACGAGAGAGGGGGAGAACATTGTATTGAGATCCAAAAAGAGAGAAGAAGCCATCTAGCTACTAACTATGGACCCGTAGGTCTGAAGTAAACTACTCACACTCCAAATAAAAATGGCAGCAATTCTCGTGAGCGCTAAAGTTTCTGTTTTTTACAGCATGATCAACAAGACTTTCCCCAAGTCTTCCCAAAGGTTCTACTTGGCACAAACACTAATTAAAAGCATAAAACCACATCTAAACAGAGGCTAATGAATTATTTATTACTAAACAGGAGCAAAAAGCAAAGAACAAAAATAAAATTGGGTTGCCTCCCAACAAGTGCTATCGTTTAACGCCCCTAGCTAGGCACGATGATTTCAACGATGCTCACATAAAGGATAAGAATTAAAACATAAAGAGAGCATCATGAAGAATATGGCTAGCACATTTAAGTCTAACCCACTTCCTATGAATAGGGATTTTGTGAGCAAACAACTTGTGGGAACAATAATCATCTTGCATAGGAAGGTAAAGCAAGCATAACTTCAAAATTTTAAGCACATAGGGAGGAAACTTGATATTATTGCAACTCATACAAGCATATGTTCCTCCCTCATAATAATTTTCAGTAGCATCATGAATGAATTCAACAATATAACAAGCACCTAAAGCATTCTTTTCATGATCTACAAGCATAGAAAATTTACTACTCTCCACACAAGCAAAATTCTTCTCATGAACAATAGTGGGAGCAAACTCAACAAGATAACTATCATGTGATTGAAAATTAAGATCAAGATGACAAGTTTCATGGTATCATTATTATTTAAAGCATACGTGTCATCACAATAATCATCATAGATAGGAGGCATGCTTTTATCATAATAAATTTGCTCATCAAAACTTGGGGGACAAAAAATATCATCTTCATCAAACATAGCTTCCCCAAGCTTGTGGCTTTGCATATCATTAGCATCATGGATATTCAAGGAATTCATACTAACAACATTGCAATCATGCTCATCATTCAAATATTTAGTGCCAAACATTTTAATGCATTCTTCTTCTAGCACTTGAGCACAATTATCCTTTCCATCATACTCACGAAAGATATTAAAAAGGTGAAGCGTATGAGACAAACTCAATTCCATTTTTTTGTAGTTTTCTTTTATAAACTAAACTAGTGATAAAACAAGAAACTAAAATACTTGATTGCAAGATCTAAAGATATACCTTCAAGCACTCACCTCCCCGGCAACGGCGCCAGAAAAGAGCTTGATGTCTACTACACAACCTTCTTCTTGTAGACGTTGTTGGGACTCCAAGTGCAGAGGTTTGTAGGACAGTAGAAAATTTCCCTCAAGTGGATGACCTAAGGTTTATAAATCCGTAGGAGGCGTAGGATGAAGATGGTCTCTCTCAAGCAACCCTGCAACCAAATAACAAAGAGTCTCTTGTGTCCCCAACACACCCAATACAATGGTAAATTGTATAGGTGCACTAGTTCGGCGAAGAGATGATGATACAAGTGGTATATGGATAGTAGATAAAGGTATTTGTAATCTGAAATTATAAAAACAGCAAGGTAGCAAGTGATAAAAGTGAGCGTAAACGGTATTGCAATGATAGGAAATAAGGCCTAGGGTTCATACTTTCGCTAGTGTAAGTTCCCTCAACAATACTAACATAATTGGATCACATAACTATCCCTCAACATGCAACAAAGAGTCACTCCAAAGTTATTAATAGCGGAGAACGAACGAAGAGATTATGGTAGGGTACGAAACCACCTCAAAGTTATTCTTTCCAATCAATCCGTTGGGCTATTCCAATAGGTGTCACAAACAGCCCTAGAGTTCGTACTAGAATAACACCTTAAGACACAAATCAACCAAAACCCTAATGTCACCTAGATACTCCAATGTCACCTCAAGTATCCGTGGGTATGATTATACGATATGCGTCACACAATCTTAGATTCATCTATTCAACCGACACAAAGGACCTCAAAGAGTGCCCAAAGTTTCTACCGGAGAATCACGACGAAAACGTGTGACAACCCCTATGCATAGGTTCATGGGCGGAACCCGCAAGTTGATCACCAAAACATACATCAAGTGGATCAATAGAATACCCCATTGTCACCACGGGTATCCCACGCAAGACATACATCAAGTGTTCTCAAGTCTTTAAAGACTCAATCCGATAAGATTACTTCAAAGGGGAAACTCAATTCATTACAAGAGAGAAGAGGGGGAGGAGAAACATAAGATCCAACTATAATAGCAAAGCTCACGATACATCAAGATCGTGCCAAATCAAGAACACGAGAGAGAGAGAGAGAGATCAAACACATAGCTACTGGTACATACCCTCAGCCCCGAGGGAGAACTACTCCCTCCTTGTCATGGAGAGCGCCGGGATGATGAAGATGGCCACCGGTGAGGGATCCCCCCTCCGGCAGGGTGCCGGAACAGGGTCCCGATTGACTTTTGGTGGCTACAGAAGCTTGCGGCGGCGGAACTCCCGATCTAATCTCCGTTCTGGAAGTTTTAGGGTATATGGAGTTATATAGGCAGAAGAAGCACGTCAGGGGAGCCACGGGGGCCCCACGAGGCAGGGGGCGCGCCCTAGGGGGGTGGGCGCGCCCCCACCCTCGTGGGTAGATCCCGTATCTTCTGACGTGGGGTCCAAGTCCATCAGGTGTGTTTCCTTCCAAAAATAACTTCTCCAGTTGATTTATTTCCATTTCGACTCCGTCTGATATTCCTTTTCTTCAAAACACTGAAATAGGCATAAAACAACAAATCTGGGCTGGGCCTCCGGTGAATAGGTTAGTCCCAAAAATAATATAAAAGTGGATAATAAAGCCCAATATTGCCCAAAACAGTAGATAATATAGCATGGAGCAATCAAAAATTATAGATACGTTGGAGACGTATCAGTAACATTGTCCCTTCTCTCTTTTTCTCTTATTTTTTTGGGCCTTTTCTTTTTTTATGGCCTTTTTTTGGGCCTTCTATTTTTTATGGCCTTTCTCTTTTTTTTATTCCTCACTTGGGACAATGCTCTAATAATGATGATCATCACATCCTATTTATTTACAACTCAATGATTACAACTCGATACTAGAACAAAGATGACTCTATATGAATGCCTCCGGCGGTGTACCGGGATATGAAATGAACCAAGAGTGACATGTATGAAAGAATTATGAACGGTGGCTTTGCCACAAATACTATGTCAACTACATGATCATGCTAAGCAATATGACAATGATGAATGTGTCATGATGAACGGAATGATGGGAAGTTGCATGGCAATATATCTCGGAATGGCTATGGAAATGCCATAATAGGTAGGTATGGTGGCTGTTTTGAGGAAGATATAAGGAGGTTTATGTGTGAAAGAGCGTATCATATCACGGGGTTTGGATGCACCGGCGAAGTTTGCGCCAACTCTCAATGTGAGAAAGGGCAATGCACGGTACCGAAGAGGCTAGCAAGGATGAAAGGGTGAGAGTGCGTATAATCCATGGACTCAACATTAGTCATAAAGAACTCACATACTTATTGAAAAAATCTACAAGTCATCAAAAACATCGGTACTACGCGGATGCTCCTAGGGGGATAGATTGGTAGGAAAAGACCATCGCTCGTTCCCGACCGCCACTCATAAGGAAGACAATCAAATAACACCTCATGTTTCAAATTTGTTGCATAACGTTTACCATACATGCATGCTACGGGACTTGCAAACTTCAACACAAGTATTTCTCGATTTCACAACTACTCAACTAGCATGACTTTGATATTATTACCTCCATATCTCAAAACAATCATCAAGCATCAAACTTTTCTTAGTATTCAACACACTCATAAGAAAGTTTTATTATTAATCTTGCACACCAAGCATATTAGGATTTTAAGAAAATTACCATGCTATTAAGACTCTCAAAATAATCTAAGTGAAGCATGAGAGATCAATAGTTTCTATAAAACAAATCCACCACCGTGCTCTAAAAGATATAAGTGAAGCACTAGAGCAAAACTATAAAGCTCAAAAGATATAAGTGAAGCACATAGAGTATTCTAACAAATTCCAAATTATGTATGGCTCTCCCAAAAGGTGTGTACAGCAAGGATGATTGTGGTAGACTAACAAGCAAAGACTCAAATCATAAAAGACGCTCCAAGCAAAACACATATCATGTGGTGAATAAAAATATAGCTCCAAGTAAGGTTACCAATAGAAGTAGACGAAAGAGGGGATGCCTTCTGGGGCATCCCCAAGCTTTGGCTTTTAGGTGTCCTTAGATTATCTTGGGGGTGCCATGGGCATCCCCAAGCTTAGGCTCTTGCCAATACTTGTTCCATAATCCATCAAATCTTTACCCAAAACTTGAAAACTTCACAACACAAAACTTAAAGTAGAAAATCTCGTGAGCTCCGTTAGCGAAAGAAAACAAAAGACCACTTCAAGGTACTGTAATGAACTCATTCTTTATTTATATTGGTGTTAAACCTACTGTATTCCAACTTCTCTATGGTTTATAAACTATTTTACTAGCCATAGATTCATCAAAATAAGCAAACAACACAAGAAAAACAGAATCTGTCAAAAACAGAACAGTCTGTAGTAATCTGTAGCTAGCGCAAGATCTGGAACCCCAAAAATTCTAAAATAAATTGCTGGACGTGAGGAATTTATCTATTAATCATCTTCGAAAATAATTAACTAAATAGCACTCTCCAAATAAAAATGACAGCAGTTCTCGTGAGCACTAAAGTTTCTGGTTTTTACAGCAAGTTCAACAAGACTTTCCCCAAGTCTTCCCAACGGTTCTACTTGGCACAAACACTAATTAAACACAAAAAACACAACCGAAACAGAGGCTAAATAAATTATTTATTGAATAACAGTAAGGAAAAATATTGGGTTGTCTCCCAACAAGCGCTTTTCTTTAAAGCCTTTTTAGCTAGGCATTGATAATTTTAATGATGCTCACATGAAAGACGAGAATTGAAGCACAAAGAGAGCATCATAAAACATATGAAAAACAAACTTAAGTCTAACATACTTCCTATGCATAGGTATCTTATAGGCAAACAAATCATAGCAAGCAAAAACTAGCATATGCAAGGAAGCGGAAAGAAACAATAACAATCTCAACATAACGAGAGGTAATTTAGTAATGTGCAAATTTCTACAATCATATTATCCTTTCTCATAATAATTACATGTGGGATCATAAGAAAATTCAACAAAATATCTATCACATAAAATATTTTCAACACGATCCACATGGATGCAAAGTTCACACTCTTCCAAAATAGTGGGATTAACATTAACTAAAGTCATGACCTCTCCAAACCCACTTTTATCAAAAACTTCATAAGATTGAACATTCTCCAAATATGTGGGATCTAAAGTTGACACTCTCCCAAACCCACTTTCAATAATATTGCAAACACTATTATCAATCTCATATTCATCATGGGGCTTAAATAAATTTTCAAGATCAAAAGAAGAATCACCCCAATCATGATCATTACAACAAGTAGTAGACATAGCAAAACTAGCATCCCCAAGCTTAGGGTTTTGCATATTATTAGCACAATTGACATCAAGAGAATTTATAGTAAAATCATTGCAATCATGCTTTTTATTCAAAGATCTATTGTGAATCACTCCATAAAGTACTTCATCACAATTTTCAGATTCACGAATTTCAAGCAAAACTTCATAAAGATAATCTAGTGCACAAAATTCACTAGCAATTGATTCATCATAATTGGATCTCTTAAAAAGATTAGCAAGTGGATGAGGATCCATAGATATTAGGTTCTCTGCTTAGTAATAAATAAACAACTATTCCAACCATACGAGCAAACAAGAAACGGGCAAAAGAGGCAAATAGAGAAAGAGAGGGAGGATAGAGAGAGAGGGCGAATAAAACGGCAAGGGTGAAGTGGGGGAGAGGAAAATGAGAGGCAAATGGAAAATAATGTAATGCGGGAGATAGGGATTGTGATGGGTACTTGGTATGTTGACTTTTGCGCAGACTCCCCGACAATGGCGCCAGAAATTCTTCTTGCTACCTCTTGAGCACTGCGTTGGATTTCCCCGAAGAGGAGAGGATGATGCAGCAAAGTAGCGTAAGTATTTCCCTCAGTTTTTGAGAACCAAGGTATCAATCCGGTAGGAGGCTACGCGCGAGTCCCTCGTACCTACACAAAAACAATAGCTCAACGCAACCAACGCGCTTAGGGGTTGTCAATCCCTTCACGGTCACTTACGAAAGTGAGATCTGATAGAGATGATAAATAATATTTTTGGTATTTTTGGTATAGAGATGCAAAGTGAAAAGTAAAAGGCAAAGTAAAAAAGCAAAGCAATAATAAAGTGATGGGGATTGATATGATGAAAATAGACCCGGGGGCCATAGGTTTCACTAGTGGCTTCTCTCAAGAGCATAAGTATTCTATGATGGGTGAACAAATTACTGTTAAGCAATTGACATAATTGAGCATAGTTATGAGAATATCTAGGTATGATCATGTATATAGGCATCACGTCCGAGACAAGTAGACCGACTCCTGCCTGCATCTACTACTATTACTCCACTCATCGACCGCTATCCAGCATGCATCTAGAGTATTAAGTTAAAAACAGAGTAACGCCTTAAGCAAGATGACATGATGTAGAGGGATAGTTTCATGCAATATGATAAAAAAAACCATCTTGTTATCCTCGATGGCAACAATACAATACGTGCCTTGCTGCCCCTTCTGTCACTGGGAAAGGACACCACAAGATTGAACCCAAAGCTAAGCACTTCTCCCATGGCAAGAAAAACCAATCTAGTAGGCCAAACCAAACTGATAATTCGAAGAGACTTGCAAAGATAACCAATCATACATAAAAGAATTTAGAGAAGATTCAAATATTATTCAGAGATAAACTTGATCATAAAGCCACAATTCATCGGTCTCAACAAACACACCGCAAAAAGAAGATTACATCTAATCTCCATGAGAGAGGGGGAGAACATTGTATTGAGATCCAAAAAGAGAGAAGAAGCCATCTAGCTACTAACTATGGACTCGTAGGCCTGAAGTAAACTACTCACACTACATCGGAGAGGCTTGGATGATGATGTAGAAGCCCTCCGTGATCGATTCCCCTTTCGTCGGAGCTCCGGAACAGGCCCCAAGATGGGATCTCGTGGATATAGAAAGTTGCGGCGGTGGAATTAGGTTTTTTGCTCCGTCCCCGATCGTTTGGGGGTACGTAGGTATATATAGGAGGAAGGAGTACGTCAATGGAGCTTCGAGGGGCCCACGAGGCAGGGGCACGCCCTAGGGGGGCGCCCTCCACCCTCGTGACCGCCTCGGAGCTTTCTTGACGGAGGGTCCAAGTCTCCTGGATCTTATCTGATGAGAAAATCACGTTCCCGAAGGTTTCATTCCGTTTGGACTCCGTTTGATATTCTGTTTCTCCGAAACACTGAAATAGGCAAAAAACAGCAATTCTGGGCTGGGCCTCTGGTTAATAGGTTAGTCCCAAAAATAATATAAAAGTGGAAAATAAAGCCCAATATAGTCCAAAACAGTAGATAATATAGCATGGAGCAATCAAAAATTATAGATACGTTGGAGACGTATCATGTCTCTGATGGGCTGCCTCTAGTGTTAAGGCCCTTCAGTACGAAACATGGGCAGCCGAATAGGCCGATACAAAAGCCTATCCATCTTAAAGCCCATTTGTTTTTATTTTTTGCGAGGAAAAGCCCATATTTCTTGAAGAGGGGGCGATCTCAGAAAAACCCTCCTTCCTCCTCACTTCCACTTATACTATAGCTCGCTGGACTCTTCCGCTTCCGTCGCCCCCAATTCCCCCCGCTCTCCATCTTCCTGACTCGTACAGAATACTGGCGCTCACCTTCTTCCTCACTCATACTGAAAATGCCTGCTCCTCTTCTTCCACTCCTACAGAAAACCCCAGCCCTCCTTCTTGCCCACTCGCACTGCCACTAGGCTTGTCTCTGGCTACTCTGCTCAAACCCGTGAGCTCGGCGTGACTCCTGCAAGGAAAATGGAGTCGGTTGGCCCTAGTGCCAAGAATATGAGGCTCCCGCTAGCGGCGACGCTAGTTGTAGATCCCGCACATGGCAGAGCGGGGAGAAGTGGCGAGCCCCCCCCCCCACCCACCCAGATCCGAGGAACCCGTAGAATCTCTGGTGGACCGCATTAGCGATCTCCCGGACGACATCCTTGTGAAGATCATCTCCCTTCTCCCTGTTGGGGAACGTAGTAATTTCAAAAAAATTCCTACGCACACGCAAGATCATGGTGATGCATAGCAACGAGAGGGGAGAGTGTTGTCTACGTACCCTCGTAGACCGCAACGGAAGCGTTGACGCAACGTAGAGGAAGTAGTCGTACGTCTTCCCGATCCGACCGATCCAAGCACCGTTACTCCGGCACCTCCGAATTCTTAGCACACGTACAGCTCGATGACGCTCCCCGGGCTCCGATCCAGCAAAGCTTCGGGGATGAGTTCCGTCAGCACAACGGCATGGTGACGATGATGATGTTCTACCGACGCAGGGCTTCGCCTAAGCACTACAACGATATGATCGAGGTGGAATATGGTGGCAGAGGGCACCACACACGGCTAAGGAACGATCACGTGGATCAACTTGTGTGTCTAGGGGTGCCCCCTTCCCCCGTATATAAAGGATCCAAGGGGGGGTGCGGCCGGCCCTATGGAGGCGCGCAGGAGGAGTCCTACTCCTACCGGGAGTAGGACTCCCCTCCTGTTCCTTGTCCAACTAGGAGAGGTGGAGGGAAAATAGGAAAGGGGGGGCGCCGCCCCTCCCTCCTTGTCCAATTCGGACTAGGGGGAGAGGGGGCGCGCGGCCTGCCCTGGCAGCCCCTTCCTCTTCTCCACTTTAGGCCCATGAGGCCCATTAACCCCCCGGGGGGTTCCGGTAACCCCCCGGTGCTCCGGTTTTATCCGATACTTCTCCGGAACGCTTCCGGTGTCCGAATATAGTCATCCAATATATCAATCTTTATGTCTCGACCATTTCGAGACTCCTCGTCATGTTCGTGATCACATCCGGGACTCCGAACTAACTTCGGTACATCAAAATGCATAAACTCATAATAATTGTCATCGTAACGTTAAGCGTGCGGACCCTACGGTTCGAGAACAATGTAGACATGACTGAGACATATCTCCGGTCAATAACCAATAGCGGGACCTGGATGCCCATATTGGCTCCTACATATTCTACGAAGATCTTTATCGGTCAGACCGCATAACAACATACGTTGTTCCCTTTGTCATCGGTATGTTACTTTCCCGAGATTCGATCGTCGGTATCCAATACCTAGTTCAATCTCATTACCGGCAAGTCTCTTTACTCGTTCCGTAATACATCATCTCGCAACTAACTCATTAATTGCAATGCTTGCAAGGCTTATGTGATGTGTATTACCGAGAGGGCCCAGAGATACCTCTCCGACAATCGGAGTGACAAATCCTATTCTCGAAATACGCCAACCCAACATCTACCTTTGGAGATACCTGTAGAGCTCCTTTATAATCACCCAGTTACGTTGTGACGTTTGGTAGCACACAAAGTGTTCCTCCGGCAAACGGGAGTTGCATAATCTCATAGTCATAGGAACATGTATAAGTCATGAAGAAAGCAATAGCAACATACTAAACAATCGAGTGCTAAGCTAATGGAATGGGTCATGTCAATTAGATCATTCACCTAATGATGTGATCCCGTTAATCAAATAACAAATCTTTGTTCATGGTTAGGAAACATAACCATCTTTGATTAACGAGCTAGTCAAGTAGAGGCATACTAGTGACACTAAGTTTGTCTATGTATTCACACATGTATTATGTTTCTGGTTAATACAATTCTAGCATGAATAATAAACATTTATCATGATATAAGGAAATAAATAATAACTTTATTATTGCCTCTAGGGCATATTTCCTTCACGAGCCTCAACATTCATCGGACCACATACATCTGTATGTATGATTTCCAATAAATCTGTTGCTCTCTCCATAGTACCGGAGAACGGTGTTTTAGTCATCTTGCCCATGAGGCACGGTTCGCAAGTGCCAAGTGATTCATAATCAAGTGGTTCCAAAAGTCCATCAGTATGGAGTTTCTTCATGCGCTTTACACCGATATGACCTAAACGGCAGTGCCACAAATAAGTTGCACTATCATTATCAACTCTGCATCTTTTGGCTTCTACATTATGAATATGTGTATCACTACTATCGAGATTCAACAAGAATAGACCACTCTTCAAGGGTGCATGACCATAAAAGATATTACTCATATAAATAGAACAACCATTATTCTCTGATTTAAATGAATAACCGTCTCGCATTAAACAAGATCCAGATATAATGTTCATGCTCAACGCTGGCACCAAATAACAATTATTTAGGTCTAATACTAATCCCGAAGGTAGATGCAGAGGTAGCATGCCGACCGCGATCACATCGACTTTGGAACCGTTTCCCACGCGCATCGTCACCTCGTCCTTAGCCAATCTTCGCTTAATCCGTAGTCCCTGTTTCAAGTTGCAAATATTAGCAACAGAACCAGTATCAAATACCCAGGTGCTACTGCGAGAATTAGTAAGGTACACATCAATAACATGTATATCACATATACCTTTGTTCACCTTGCCATCCTTCTTATCCGCCAAATACTTGGGGCAGTTCCGCTTCCAGTGACTAGTCTGCTTGCAGTAGAAGCACTCAGTTTTAGGCTTAGGTCCAGACTTGGGTTTCTTCTCTTGAGCAGCAACTTGTTTGCCGTTCTTCTTGAAGTTCCCCTTCTTTTTCCCTTTGCCCTTTTTCTTGAAACTAGTGGTCTTGTTGACCATCAACACTTGATGCTCCTTTTTGATTTCTACCTCCGCAGCTTTCAGCATTGCGAAGAGCTCGGGAATAGTCTTATTCATCCCTTGCATATTATAGTTCATCACAAAGCTCTTGTAGCTTGGTGGCAGTGATTGGAGAATTCTGTCAATGACGCAATCATCTGGAAGATTAACTCCCAATTGAATCAAGTGATTATTATACCCAGACATTTTGAGTATATGCTCACTGACAGAACTGTTCTCCGCCATCTTGCAGCTATAGAACTTATTGGAGACTTCATATCTCTCAATCCGGGCATTTGCTTGAAATATTAACTTCAACTCCTGGAACATCTCATATGCTCCATGACGTTCAAAACGTCGTTGAAGTCCCGATTCTAAGCCGTAAAGCATGGCACACTGAACTATCGAGTAGTCATCAGCTTTGCTCTGCCAGACGTTCATAACATCTGGTGTTGCTCCAGCAGCAGGCCTGGCACCCAGCGGTGCTTCCAGGACATAATTCTTCTGTGCAGCAATGAGGATAATCCTCAAGTTACGGACCCAGTCCGTGTAATTGCTACCATCATCTTTCAACTTTGCTTTCTCAAGGAACGCATTAAAATTCAACGGAACAACAGCACGAGCCATCTATCTACAATCAAACATAAACAAGCAAGATACTATCAGGTACTAAGTTCATGATAAATTTAAGTTCAATTAATCAAATTACTTAAGAACTCCCACTTAGATAGACATCCCTCTAATCCTCTAAGTGATCACGTGATCCAAATCAACTAAACCATGTCCGATCATCACGTGAGATGGAGTAGTTTCATTGGTGAACATCACTATGTTGATCATATCTACTATATAATTCACGCTCGACCTTTCGGTCTCCGTGTTCCGAGGCCATATCTGTATATGCTTGGCTCGTCAAGTATAACCTGAGTATTCCGCGTGTGCAACTGTTTTGCACCCGTTGTATTTGAACGTAGAGCCTATCACACCCGATCATCACGTGGTGTCTCAGCACGAAGAACTTTCGCAACGGTGCATACTCAGGGAGAACACTTCTTGATAATTAGTGAGAGATCATCTTATAATGCTACCGTCAATCAAAGCAAGATAAGATGCATAAAAGATAAACATCACATGCAATCAATATAAGTGATATGATATGTCCATCATCATCTTGTGCATGTGATCTCCATCTTCGAAGCACCGTCATGATCACCATCGTCACCGGCGCGACACCTTGATCTCCATCGTAGCATCGTTGTCGTCTCGCCAATCTTATGCTTCCACGACTATCGCTACCGCTTAGTGATAAAGTAAAGCATTACATCGCGATTGCATTGCATACAATAAAGCGACAACCATATGGCTCCTGCCAGTTGCCGATAACTCGGTTACAAAACATGATCATCTCATACAATAAAATTTAGCATCATGTCTTGACCATATCACATCACAACATGCCCTGCAAAAACAAGTTAGACGTCCTCTACTTTGTTGTTGCAAGTTTTACGTGGCTGCTACGGGCTTAAGCAAGAACCAATCTCACCTACGCATCAAAACCACAACGATAGTTTCTCAAGTTGATGCCGTTTTTACCTTCGCAAGGACCGGGCGTCGCCACACTTGGTTCAACTAAAGTTGGAGAAACAGTCACCCGCAAGCCACCTATGTGCAAAGCACGTCGGGAGAACCGGTCTCACGTAAGCATACGCGTAATGTCGGTCCGGGCCACTTCATCCAACAATACCGCCGAACCAAAGTATGACATGCTGGTAGGCAGTATGACTTATATCGCCCACAACTCAATTGTGTTCTACTCGTGCATATAACATCAAACCAGAAAACCTGGCTCGGATGCCACTGTTGGGGAACGTAGTAATTTCAAAAAATTTCCTACGCACACGCAAGATCATGGTGATGCATAGCAACGAGAGGGGAGAGTGTTGTCTAAGTACCCTCGTAGACCGCAATGGAAGCGTTGACGCAACGTAGAGGAAGTAGTCGTACGTCTTCGATCCGACCGATCCAAGCACCGTTACTCCGGCACCTCCGAGTTCTTAGCACACGTACAGCTCGATGACGCTCCCCGGGCTCCGATCCAACAAAGCTTCGGGGATGAGTTCTGTCAGCACAACGGCGTGGTGACGATGATGATGTTCTACCGACGCAGGGCTTCGCCTAAGCACTACAACGATATGATCGAGGTGGAATATGATGGCAGAGGGCACCACACACGGCTAAGGAACGATCACGTGGATTAACTTGTGTGTCTAGGGGTGCCCCCTTCCCCCGTATATAAAGGATCCAAGGAGGGGTGCGGCCGGCCCTATGGAGGCGCGCAGGAGGAGTCCTACTCCTACCGGGAGTAGGACTCCCCTCCCGTTCCTTGTCCAACTAGGAGAGGTGGAGGGAAAATAGGAAAGGGGGGCGCCGCCCCTCCCTCCTTGTCCAATTCGGACTAGGGGGAGAGGGGGCGCGGCCTGCACTGGCAGCCCCTTCCTCTTCTCCACTTTAGGCCCATGAGGCCCATTAACCCCCCGGGGGGTTCCGGTAACCCCCCGGTGCTCCGATTTTATCCGATACTTCTCCGGAACGCTTCCGGTGTCCGAATATAGTCATCCAATATATCAATCTTTATGTCTCGACCATTTCGAGACTCCTCGTCATGTCCGTGATCACATCCGGGACTCCGAACTAACTTCGGTACATCAAAATGCATAAACTCATAATAACTGTCATCGTAACGTTAAGCGTGCGGACCCTACGGTTCGAGAACAATGTAGACATGACTGAGAAATATCTCCGGTCAATAACCAATAGCGGGACCTGGATGCCCATATTGGCTCCTACATATTCTACGAAGATCTTTATTGGTCAGACCGCATAACAACATACGTTGTTCCCTTTGTCATCGGTATGTTACTTGCCCGAGATTCGATCGTCGGTATCCAATACCTAGTTCAATCTCGTTACCGGCAAGTCTCTTTACTCGTTCCGTAATACATCATCTCGCAACTAACTCATTAATTGCAATGCTTGCAAGGCTTATGTGATGTGTATTACCGAGAGGGCCCAGAGATACCTCTCCGACAATCGGAGTGACAAATCCTATTCTCGAAATACGCCAACCCAACATCTACCTTTGGAGACACCTGTAGAGCTCCTTTATAATCACCCAGTTACATTGTGACGTTTGGTAGCACACAAAGTGTTCCTCCAGCAAACGGGAGTTGCATAATCTCATAGTCATAGGAACATGTATAAGTCATGAAGAAAGCAATAGCAACATACTAAACGATCGGGTGCTAAGCTAATGGAATGGGTCATGTCAATCAGATCATTCACCTAATGATGTGATCCCGTTAATCAAATAACAACTCTTTGTTCATGGTTAGGAAACATAACCATCTTTGATTAACGAGCTAGTCAAGTAGAGGCATACTAGTGACACTAAGTTTGTCTATGTATTCACACATGTATTATGTTTCCGGTTAATACAATTCTAGCATGAATAATAAACATTTATCATGGTATAAGGAAATAAATAATAACTTTATTATTGCCTCTAGGGCATATTTCCTTCACTCCCCACCAAGGATGGTTGCCAAACACAATCTGGCACACCACGCCTCTTAATCTCGACTATCATCATATATTTGTCCTTCCTGAATTTGATCTCCTCAGAGCCATCATCTCCTCCCAATAGGGCCCCGTTCAATGCCTCTGCATCTCGACACGCTACCTGTTGTCCATACCCCGCATGGTGGACGCCTGGCTGACATCCACTGAATTCGAAAAACTCTAGCAGCTTGAGCTCTACCATTACTACGAAAAATATATGTCGTGATCCCAACTCCATGTATTTGTGCCCACACCACTGTTGTCCATCTCATGGTTTTCCTCCTCTTTCCACACCCTCACCATAGCCCAGTGCCATCTACCAGACAATTTGGTACTAATGATTCGACTCCCACTGCTAAAAAGACTTTCGCTTGTGGTGGTTGATCTGTTGGTGGCCTCACTACATAGCATCATCCAAGCCGATTGCCCTGCCCTGGAGCGCTTGCTGCTTGTTTTCGGATTAGAAATCCGTATCCATTGTCTCCAAATAAAGTCGCATCACCTTAAAATCATTGGAATTTATTTTGAAGGACAACATCTCATCATCGAAGATGCCCCTTCACTTCAAAGGTTGCTCCTTGATTATTGTTATAAACCTTCACAAATAACTGTCATCTCTGCGCCTAAACTTGAGGCCTTGGGTGTAATTCATGATCTGTTTGTACATCACGATATGGTGTTTGGCTCCACACTTATTCAGTATTGTATATTATTATCTACACTTTTGTAATCACAAGCTGCATTTTTCATTTGTGCGCATAAGTTTTATATCATCTTGGAGTACACTTTGGATACTAATATTATATTATATGCTCAATGAAGAGTTCGTCCATCGATAGCCTATCAATGGTGTTGGATTCTGTCAAGATCTTACATATCGAAATGTTTAGTATTGATCTGAACACAATTATTAGCTTGCTGCGATGCTTTCCATGTCTGAAGAATTTGTATATAGAGGTGATTATTTCAAGCACATTGAAAGCCCATATATATTGTACTAGAATTACCATTCGACCGTCGCTCTATCGATATACTCTTTATTTAGACTTTAACTGTTTTCAATCTTCATGTCTACGTAGGCAGCAACACATGGAGAAAAACATATAACCAATCGGTGGCGTAATAAGCACTGGGATTTTCTCAGTTCTCATGACATTTGTTTGAGGACAATAATGATCGAAGGTTATGCATCCAAACAGGCAAACAAAAACTTTGTCACATTCTTCCTGTTGAATGCGAGGTTACTATTTTCCATGAGGCTTAAGTTTTTCAATAAGAAACGGATGGATATGTTGAACTACAAGAAAAGAAGTTTCAGGTCGACAAATGGGCTTCTGAACGTGCTCGGCTTCTATTTACAACAACTTGTCGTCATATGTCATGGCTACAGAGGCTTGAGGCGGCAGAACTTCTGATCTAGGGTTCTTTTCGGAGGTTTGGGTATTTATAAGAATTTTTGGCATCGGTTTCACGTCAAGGGGATGCCCGAGGTGACCACAAGCCCGGAGCCCCCCCCCGGGGGGGGGGGGGGGGGTAGGGCGCGCCTAGAGGGCTTGTGGACTCCTCGTCCACTTCCCGGCCCAGTTCTTGTGCTTTGGTGGTCTCTTTTGGTCCATAAAAATCACCGTAAAATTTCAGCCCATTCCGAGAACTTTTATTTCTGCACAAAAAACGACACCACGGTAGTTCTGCTGAAAATTGCGTCAGTCCAGATTAGTTCTAATCAAATCATACTAAAACCATATAAAATTGTTGTAAACATGGCATGAATACTTCATAAATTATAGATACGTTGGATACGTATCAGATATGCTAATTGTTGGGAGTGGACATCGCTCCATGGGAGGGGCGTTGACGTCTCCCAATAGCGCTGGCAGATGTCGGCGGCGATGTAATGCTGAATGCGCTGCGGGGCCGACAGTGGCGAGATGGTAAACGTAGGCGGTGTGGAGTTGGTGTAGCAGCGATGACCGGAGGACGACCCGGCCTCGTGGTCGTGCCTCTCCTTGCAGTCGGAATTCCACCAGACCATGGCGGTCGGTGAGGAGGTGGAGAAGTAGAGTAGGAGGAGGAGCGGCGAGGAGGAGCTAGGATTTGGTTTCGGGCTTCGAGGAGGTACACAGGGACGGGAATGAAAGCGTGGACTCGCCAGTCCACGGCTTCCACATTAAGAAGGACGGCGATTGTTGTGGATGGGTGGTTGGCAGGTGCTTACGTCCACTCATGCACAGTAAATGTGGCTGGTGGGAGGTACTCCCTCCGTTTGAAATTACTTGTCACGGAAATGGATATATCTAGAATATGTCTAGATACATCCATTTCCGTGACAAGTAATTCCGAACGGAGGGAGTAGGTGGGTGGCCGACAGGTGGTCCCGAGGCGGACGAGGAGCGGGTACGTGGACATCCGGTCGCCGTCTGCGTGAGCGCAAATTAGACACAATTTTGCGCCGGAAATGAAGCGGGCCGGGCGCCAAACAAAAAAAAAGAAGGAAAGAGTAATGCGTTGAGCCGTGCCTTCTGTCTCTTTGGACCCAGACAAATACACCTAGACCGGATGGGGTGAAGCGTTGGAGTTGGGCTAATAATCCTCGATGGAGATACGTACACCCAAACGAAGCTCAGCCGCTGAGTCCAACGAACTGCGGCATTCGCCTTTTTGCAGGACCCAATCGACGCAGAAGCTTTATCGGGATTGATGTCCGACATCGGTTGCAGCCGCGCAGCCTGCACCGACCCATCGACGGCTGTATCGCCCATGACCGAGGCCGGACCTCGGTCCTCGATCAGGTCCAGCGATTCCACTGGCTGATGCGTGGGTCCGGTATCGATGGTCGCCATAAATATGACCGCGGGTGGTGGTTGCACGACCGCCAAGTAAGAGCACGACGAATATTGAGGAGACGCGTGGCGCATTCGTTTCGCGTCCGCGCCACGCATTTCAGACCTATTTTTAGGTCGGAAATGAGTCCACACGAACGCGAAGCTAACGGATTTTAGAAATGGGTCGACGCTTTGGGTCAACATTCTTGTCCGCGGTGACAAAATAAATGTAGATAGACGAAATGAATCACCCGGTCAGAGTTGCTCTGATAATCCTGGACAGAGATACATACATCGAGACCAAGCTCAGAGCATGTCCAGCCGCGCCCCCAACAAGGCTCCTCAGACGACTTTTTGGCCGCCAGCGCCGAAAAATCGGCCCAGTCGCGCTCCCAAGGACCCATTTTTCGCCGGCTCGGACCGAAATGGACGCTGGCGGACTCAACCCGAACCCGGCGCGCTCGGGGGCACCGGGCGAATCATTTTTGGCGCGAAACAGCCGCGGGCCCTCCTTACCAGCGACTCGTCTCTCTTCTCACCGCTTCGTCGTACTCATCGCCTCGTTTCCCGCGGCGAATCAATGTCAAAGCTGCTGCGCGCTGCCGCGCCGGTCAACCTGCTCCATTGATGCATCACGGGCGGCTCAGTGACCGGACGACGCGCGTTCCCTCGCCTGCCACGCATACGCGCGGCGCCTCCGCCTATATAAGCCGAACCCCAGCGCGCCGGTGGCACACATAGAATCTCCATCGCCGCAGCACCATTTCTCCCCTTTCCTCCCTCTCCTCTCGCCGTCTCCAATTCAAAGCATGCCCGAGCGCTTCCCAGGCGACGGTGCGGTGGCGAACGGTTTCGGCCGCCGCCACCTTCACGAGGACGAATCTCGGTTCTTCTTCGAGGCCGAGTACCAGGCCCCGCCGGACATGCGGGTGCCAGGAGCGTGGGAGCTCGTGGACGCCGAGGCGCATGGACCTGGGGGGACGTCCTCCTCCTCGTCCGGCCGCTCGTCCGACTCTCCTTGCCTCCGCCCCGTCAAGCCGAAGCCCCAGGACACGCCTGTTAGCGTGCACATCCACAGCTTCGGTGTCCGCATCGATGACTCCGCCCCCGCCTGTGGCCGCCTCGTCCTCGTTAGGCCGAAGCCCAAGCCCGGCCTCCCCGCGGAGTACGAGGAGATAGCCTGGCGCGGCTTCTCCGACGAGGACGCCCTACGGTGGGCGCGGGACGACTACCTCCATGACGAAATGGTCCGGCAGCGCCGGGCCCTGGAGGAGATAGCCGCCCGCAAACGTGGGCGCGAGGACGAGCGTGGCGTCGTGATCCTCGACAGCAACGACGACGAGGACGCCCCCGGAGCGTCCAACCCGCTGCGCCAACCGGGGGAGGGTTGCAGCAGGGACGGCGGCCGCAGAGGAGGCGGCGACGACGACGGCAGCGACTACACGCGGTTCTACCGCCTCCTCGGCATGTAGAACTGCAAGGGCGACGGGCGGCGAGGGAGACAGCGAGGAGCAGCCTAGTAGTGCTTTTTTTCTTTTTTGTGAATATTTTAAATATATACGAACTCGCCGAAGTTTAGTTCAATTTGCGCCGTGTTTGTGCCGAAATTAATTTAAAAAACGTGGCCGTCGTGACTGGGGGCATCACGCCCCCAGCACGCGGTTTGCGCCAGTGCACCTCAGGGGGTGATTTACAGCAACTTCAATGGGGCGACCCATTTCGTCCGCCCGCATCCGTTTGGGTCGGCGCGGACAAAAGTGGCGGCCCAACGCGCCGACCCAAACTCAAATCGTATCCGCCCGGCGTCCGCGCCGACCCATTTCCGACCCAAAATTGCGCCTGGAATGCGTCGGCGTGGACGGGAAGCGGACGCGCCGCGCGTCTCCTCGCCGTCCGCCGCGTCCCCACCTGGCGGCCACCCAACTGCCACCGGTCGTCTTATTTATGACGACCACCGACAGCGGGCCCACGCGTCAGCCAGTGCGCGCGTCTTTTTTTAACCATGCGTGCGGCGGGGTTGGCCTCATCCACTTCTCCCGTCCACATTTGGCCCCCCACCACTTCCTTTGCTTCCTCGCCGACGACCGCAAACCCTAGCGCGTGCCATGGGCCTCTTCGGCAAAAGCAATGACAAGGGGAAAGACACCCCCGGCGCCTCGTCATCCCGTGCTCCCCCTCCCCCTCCCCGTCCACCACCGGCGCGTTTCCGCCCTGGACGCCGGCGCCTGCACATCCCGGTGCACCAAGCGCGATGGCACTGGGAGTACAGGCAGCTCCTTTCCTACCCCAACATGTCCGTTTGACTAATCCAAACGGACAAAAATTGAATCCGTTTGGGTCGCCCCGTTGGAGTTGCTCTTAGCACCTACAGGGAGGCCAACGATTGGAGATGCTCTCAGCCGCCGAGTCCAATCGCCGAACTGCGGCGCTAGCCTTTTTGCACGACACAATCGACGGAGAAGCTTTATCGGGATCGATGCCCGACATGGGTTGCAGCCGCGCAGCCTGCACCACCGGTCCCTCTACGGCTGTATCGCCATGACCTCGGCCCTCGATCAGGCCCAGCGATGCCACAGACAAGTCGCAAGGGGACACCGGCGGGGAGGGGAGCGTGCGTGTGTGCGTCCAGGCTAGCCCAGACTGTGATCCCGTGCTCGTGGGGTAAAAAGTAAGAAAGATGCGATGGAGGAGGGATGGATTGGGTAGCGTGCGGGCGACAGCATGAGCGCCCCACTATTACCAAAAGCGAGCTCACAAAAATGATGGCCTCAGTAGATTATCATTGTTCCAGCGATGAGCCCCAGCAACGGCACGGACCGGAAGCCAGCCTGTGCGCGAGCTCACTTGAAGCGTTGGTGAGAAAGAGATGGACGTTTCCGTTTCACGCACTGCCAGATGATGAGACGAGACTGCAAATCAAGCAAACTACTACTCTCTCCGTTCCTAATATAAAGTTAGATCATCTATTTTGGACGGAGGGAGTACTTGACATACTGCTCCCTAATTATACTAGCATGCCGTTACATTCTAGACTGGAATGCACTTGTAACGTGCACGATCACATCATTCACCCAATATCTGTGTACCAGGCGCGGAGTGCAGAGGTAACCTACTAGTAGGGTTCGTTCGTGTGCACATACGACATTTAATAATTAATTAAACAGCGTGGTGGATCACCTGCATGCATCAAAGCAACGCAGCCATCCGGGATCCGACTGACAATGATAGCCGCCCTCCCTGCAGCTCGATCGCATGGTCCACGTACGTAACATAACATTTCCGCTGGTAAGAGACAAGGACGCAAGGGAGTTTAAGGCGGAGGATGATTAGTTCAGGTGTAACATCACACACACGTACTGCTGCTAGTTGGTGCGAGTAGTTGCCATGCATTACCATACGTACATCAAGCATCCCACCGAGCTAGCTCCGCGTGGACCATATATATCTATCTCAAACGAGACATGTTTTTGTTTCCTTGTGTTTGGTACAATAATGCTCTCTAATATAGCGTCTCATACTCCCTAACATGTACTCCTTCCCTTCTCTAATATTTGTCTGTCTAGACGTTTTAATAAGTGACTACATAAGAAATAAAATGAGTGAATCTACACTCTAAAATATATTTATATACATTCATATGTGCTAGTCCATTTTAAAACTCTAGAAAGGCCTATATTTAGAAACGGAGGGAGGATAGTATATATACCATCCATGTGGAGTCCTATGTATTGTAGTCTACGTGATGGCCACACTTGAGTTCAAAAACGACGCTTTTGCTCTCTGCTAACTCTCAGTTAATCACGGGGGGCAACGACTTGACTGTACGTACGGAACGACGTTTTGGCATGGACGGCGACGTTATGCTATGTCGTCGTCTTTGGCCCCTGATTTTCAAAGTCACTTTTCGATCCCAGGAATTCCACCTGTTTTCCAAGTGACGTTGTTTTAGTTCAAATCCCACACCCCACCCAAAATTCGGTAACGTGCTCCGCTTTCCCGGACTCCAGTTCATGGCACGCTTTTCAAGAAAGAAACGACCCCCGTTTCATACTGTAGCCTCTATGTATCCAAATGGAGGGCATAAGCGTGAAATGTCGCAACTAGCCAGGGGTGTCATTGCACAAACCCACCTAAAGCCCCAACCACCCTACCCTCTCAGCATCCGTGTACGCTCTCACACTCCCCTCCCCCCCCCTCGCCTCCGTCCCCAGATCCGACCACCCCCCTCGCCTCGCCGCCGGCCCCCCCTCCACGCAACCGTACTGCCACACGGCGGACTCTCCGGGGCCCGCGCGCCGGAATGGAGGCGGCGCTGGAGGCGGCGCGCGCCAAGGACACCAAGGAGCGCCTGGCCGGGGTGGAGCGCCTGCACGAGGCGCTCGACGCGGCGGCGCGCCGCGGCCTCTCCCCGGCCGAGGTCACCTCGCTGGTGGACACCTGCGTGGATCTGACGCGGGACGCCAACTTCCGCGTCGCGCAGGGGGGGCTGCAGGCGCTCTCCGCCGCCGCCGTGCTCGCCGGGGACCACTTCAAGATCCACCTCAACGCGCTCGTCCCCGCCGCCGTCGAGCGCCTCGGCGACGGCAAGCAGCCCGTCCGCGAGGCCGCGCGCCAGCTCCTCGTCACGCTCATGGAGGTGAGTCGTCCGCCCTTTCGGTCGTGATGATCCCACTTGTTGTTTCTTTAATCTGTTATATTAGGGGGGAATGTGGTTGCTTTGGAACTTAGCTGGAGTTTTAAATTTGGTCCAATTATCTATCAGCATGAATTTGTTTTAGGTTTTGTGTGATGATGTGCTATTGAGCTACAATGCCGTTTCAAACTTCAATAATCAAGGGATTAGCTTTCTTAGTTTTGGGTCAAGTTTGGTTTGTACAAACGGTAAAATGTGGGTGGGTATCAAACGAAGATTCAAACTTCTCATATGCAGTTTGGTTTTTGCTCGACTGTTTTAAGAACCATTTACCCTCAAATATGCTGTTAGTTCACATGTAAAGATTGCTCTTTTCAGGTGTTGAAATGAAATCTATAATATGCCTAGTTGTTGTAAATTACATAATTCTTTCTTAATGCTTTGATTTTTATAGAGCATAAATATCAAAATATGCGTTATCTTTTCTCCTTTGTCAATGCTGTTTGTTACTAGTACTATGTTACCATTACTTTTACATGTAGACTTGCCCAATGAATATCAACAAATGAAGCCAAACATGCTCGCCTTGTTCTCAATGTTTTAGATTTATTACTAGGTAGCCTTCTGATTTCATCCATATCTCAGGTTTCTTCACCAACAATCATTCTCGAAAGGGCCGGAAATTATGCATGGACTCATAAGAGTTGGAGGGTTCGGGAAGAGTTTGTACTTACAGTGGCAACTGCAGTTGGGCTTTTCGCTTCTACGGAGCTTCTCATGCAACGAGTTTTACTCTCACCCGTGAGTCTAGTATTCAAGTCGATTTGTTACTGTACATTTTTGTGCATATCTCAGACTTTATGTTTACTCAATAGATAGATATGCTGAGACTAATCTGGCTTCACAGGTCCTACAGTTGATGAATGATTCGAACCAAAGTGTCAGAGAAGCTGCTATATCTTGTATTGAGGTTAGCTGGTTTCATACCATTTTTACCTGCTTCAGATGATGCTTTTCATCTTTTGTCCACTTATATTCCTTCCCATTTCGCGCTTTCGGATGCCCAACATTCGTCTTACTCAATTTTGCAATAGTTCTGTCCCACTCTGCGAGTTGGATAGGCTGAACCTTTCCTACAAAAATACTCAAACAATCAATGTAGTCCCAATGCCCTTTGCTTCTAGTTGCTTTTCACTACTCCCTTGCCCTCAGTTTTATCTGTTTTTGTGTGTTTTAAAAGTAGTTTATCCCATGCTTTCAAACTATTGGTGTAATTAGTAGCAACTGTCCATACTAACTAATTGCAGCCTGTACCCGCTATCCAGGCTATGTAAAAATTATACGGCAATCCTAATATCACTTGTCACTTTTTTCGATCACAGGAAATGTACAAGAACATGGGATCTCAGTTCCACGAAGAGTTGCAGCGCCATAATCTGCCTACATACATGGTAGTGTATTTGGCTATCTAGTTGTTTTTGGCAGTTGCCCTTTGCTTGCTAGAAATCCACTTGATACTAGTGTCTCACTCTTAGTACATCTGTGTATTTTGGACTAGTATCTGGTACTACTTTATATGATTGAACTTTACGTGTCCATTTTTAAAGGTCCGCAAAGCAGTAAACCTGGATTATCCTAATTCATGTATTGTCCGATATCTGCAGCTAAAAGAAATAAATTCAAGATTGAATAGAATTGAACCAAAGGTTCCCGCATCTGATGGTACTGCAACACAGCATAAAGTTGCAGCATCTAGATCCGTTAGTGTTAACCCAAAAAGAGGCAGCCCACGGACAAAAAGCACACCGAGGGAAAGCACATTATTTGGAGGTAAGCTCTATATTTTTGTCAGAAGTTCACACATGATCATTCAAATATATGTGTTTGCATTCAACTATAGTTGCAAGCCAAGACGATCTATAACTGCAATTTGTCAGTCTAGGTACTGTTTAGGCACCAAGAGATGTCCTTTTTCCATGTTTATATGGGTGAACATTTGCGAATGCCTGAATGCTCCTAACCAGCTCATGATAATAGGATGGACTTACACATGAAGAGGATTCACTTTCAAAACCAAAACAATCAGCACTGTAGCTGATCGTGTGCTGTAGCTCTATAGTCTGTATTTTGTCAGAAAATTAAAACTGAAGTCCAGCTTTTGAGTTACGTATACGGGAATTGCACCCAGTCAATTCATGTCCCCACCACATATGTCAATAAACATTGGAACCACCTATTCACTTGCTCTAAGTATGTTAAAGTGGCTCTCCAGAGATCCTAATGAGATCTTGCATGATTTAAGTGCTTGCGTGGTGTCATCCAGTAAGGAGTGCCCACATGCCGGACACCCTATCTTCTTCCTGTTCCTTTTCTCCCATTTTCTTCCCGTCACTGTCGGCTTCACCACTCTCCTTGCTGCCACTCATCCCACATGGGCATGGAGCCGTGCCCTGAGTTCTTGGGCCACCCCTGACCAGAGTCAAGGTTCAGTGATAGTCGGGAAAGAACTGACCACAGGGAATGAGATGACGAGATCAAAGTCACCGTTAGAGGCTTGGGGCTGACAAAGATCTTACTCGGTGTGTGTGCCCAGACCAGATCCGTGCGCACCACGGCTGAGAGTGGTCCTGCTGATTAGATGACACCATGGATTTTGAGTCGCGCGACTAGTCGTCGACTAGTCGATGAGTCGCAAAAAATGTCGACTCAACTTAGTGTCGACTCGAGTCGGGAGTCGCGACTAGTCGCAACCGTAGGCTCGACTTTTTCCGAGTCGCTACCCCAGAGCGACTCAGAGCGACTCCGATGAGTCGCGACTCGAAAACCATGGATGACACATTGTGCCCTGTCAACATGCCACATAAGTGGCCAGAGCTAGCAAAACCAGATCTGAGAACTACCCGTGTACCCTGTTAACAAATTTAGGTGGTGAATCTGTGGTTTCAGAATTTGTGGACCATAGTGACCAGGGCGTGCAAGTTCGAGAATTCGTTCATATAATTACTGTGAAAACATATGATATATTCTTAATTTCAAAATGCAGTGATAATATGCACAAAATGTCTTTGAATTCATTATCTGAAAGTAATCATTAATACTTTAATAGTACAACATTTGAAGTCCATTTCATGTTTTGAGATGCATCATTTTTTTATCCAGGTGAAGTACTGCTATATTTGTTTCTTTATTTATTTTCTTCTTACTTTTGCTCAGTGTATAATCCAGAAGCCTTTAGTTGAGCTATGTTCCCTGAAACTTCTTTTTCAGCCTGTAATCTATTAGACTTAACAGAAAATTTCATTTTCTGACAAGTCAATGTTTTTATGGTTATTGCCCCTGCCACATGGACAACATGTTTCTCTACAGTAATTTGATGTTTTACAGGTGACACTGATATAACTGAAAAACCAGTGGAACCAGTAAGAGTCCACTCAGAGAAAGAATTACTTCGGGAGTTTGAGAAGATTGCAGCTACTCTTGTTCCAGAAAAGGACTGGTCAGTTCGTATTGCTGCCATGCAAAGGATTGAAGCACTGGTTTATGGAGGTATGTCCACATCTATACCTATTTTTCTTAACAAAGCTTTATGCAATTATGCTCGGCGTTAATTACCTCTGTAGCCATTAGCAAAGAAAAAAAAACATCTGTAGCATAGATTTTGCAGTACGTCTTTGATCCCACAGCCAATTAATATTTTGTCTAACCAGAAAGGGACCCTCATTACTAGGACTGATGACTAGGACGGAAACATTTCCCCTTTATTTGCCGATAAGTGAGCTTTTGAAGTATGCAGTGAAGTGAAATAAACAGAAGGTCCATCTTTTATAAAAATGAACATCTTTTATTATAAACATCCTATTGTGTAGTAATATTGGCTCAAAGAACAGAGCAATGGTGCAACCTGCAGTTTTGATGACATACCTTACTGTTTTGCAAGGCCTTCATCATTTGGACTCAAAAGGGAAAATATTATCACAGTCCAGTTACACATAATAATATAATATGGGGTTATTTGAGAATTAGTCCGTCAACATTCTTAGCATTTATGTTGATAAATTACTCGATAATTTGATGTTCTATGCTTAGCTTTAAAATGTTCTATTTATGTTTCTCCAGGAGCTATTGATTACCCATCGTTTCTGACACTCTTGAAGCAGCTGATTCCTCCATTGTCTACTCAGCTAGCTGATCGACGGTCTACCATTGTAAAACAGGTATCCACCCATTTCTCTTCTTTTGATAAGCATCTTTTATCAAGAAACCTATTTTGATAAGTATCAAATTGATTATCTCCAACGCTTGTCTTTCCCTCTATTTTCTTGCTGTCAAACGAGTTGAATACTTGATCAGATGAATGTGCTCAAATTGAAAACTTACTTCCTGTCATGTTTTTTATGCCCAGGCATGCCATTTACTTAATGTGCTGTCCAAAGAACTCCTTGGTGACTTTGAGCCATGTGCTGAACAATTTATTCCGGTAAATGATGCAAACAGTTTTTTCCTTCTGTTTTGCTATATTGTTTTAAGAAATCTAAAATATTTGTGAAATTTCCAGATGCTTTTTAAGCTTGTTGTTATAACTGTGCTTGTCATCGCTGAATCTTCAGACACCTGCATAAAAACTGTGAGGAAATTTTATTTCAATAATTTGCACTTCATGGATGCCATTTGTTTAGTCTCTTTGCTGATATGGGACATCTTGCAGATCCTGCGAAACTGCAAGGTTGCACGAATTCTTCCTCGTGTAGCTGACACAGCCAAGAATGACCGAAGCGCAATTCTCCGTGCTAGGTATGCATGTTGACACCGTCCAGTGTACATGTTTCTTCAAGCTACTCAAGCTTACATTTTACTGTACCAGGTGCTGCGAATACGCACTTCTAATATTGGAATATTGGGCTGATGCCCCGGAAATACAACGATCAGCTGATTTATATGAAGATCTAATAAAGTGCTGTGTAGCAGATGCTATGAGTGAGGTATGATCTGTTCGCTGACCTATGGTGCATATAGTGTGTTCATTTTCATTTCAAATCAGGTAGTTAAATAAATTATTCAATATGTCGCACTATCAGACACACAACAACTTCTCTGTGTGTCGTATGCTAGTGTTTGTACTTTGTAGAATTGAAGAGTCCAGTCATAGTTCCATTCTGTTGAAATCAAACCAAGCGGAATGTTAATTATTTGCAGCACACCAGAGCGAAACAACAAAACTTGTTACTCAAGCAGCAATGCTGCAATGATACCCACTAGGACCCTGACTCAGCCTTACATTTCAACCTATCCCCAACTGGCTGTCTACATGACTGGAGAGGCATCAATATGATATTGCCCAGACAGAATCTATGTAGTGCTGGTTTGCGTTCCGTTTGCAGATATACTCATGAAACAATGTATCCATTTGGAAATACGGTAGCTTGTTTGGCATAATAATGAAGAATATAGGTTGCTTTCTGTTCATAATGTGTATAGAGTAATAAGCAATCTGTTTCTGAGGAACCAATAAAATTATGAGGGATTCTACTTCATACGGAACCGGTGCCTTTTTTCTCTGCTTACCCTTGCATGCCACCCAAAAAAAGTTCAGGAGACAATAATGTAGCAAATGACAAGTCCATATTCTGAGTTCATGCATTCTATTGGTAGTATATGATGATATACCTGCTTATTGATGGGCATAATTGTTAAAACTAGAAGGTTCTTGAGTTATCTCATCTCTGATCTCTGTGCCGCTGCCTGCTGGTATGCTGGGACCATTGCGGCTCTGTCCACATTCATTCTGATTATTTTTGTGTTCCATGCTGTTTCTGCAACTAGGTCCGTTCAACTGCAAGAACTTGCTACAGAATGTTCACGAAAACATGGCCTGAGCGCTCTCGCCGTCTTTTTATGCAATTTGATCCTGCCATACAGAGGGTACGACATGCTGCTTTTCTCTTTGTGTTTCTTCAGATCTTACTTTTTTTGTAGCTGTAACACAGCCTAAATTCTAATGTACAATTGGCAACTGTTGCAGACAATAAATGATGAGGATGGTGTGCACAAACGTTATGCTTCTCCCTCACTTCGTGAGAAGGTTCTGCAGCCTTCTCGCACTTCATCTCATGCAAGTGGCACTCATATGCCTGGATATGGCACTTCAGCTATTGTTGCAATGGACAAGAGTGCAGCTATTTCTTCAGATTCATCTCTGCCATCAAACAATCTTCGTTTATCACAGTCAAAGACAACCAGCAGAGTTTCTGATAGAAGCCTAGAAAGTGTGCTCAGTTCAAGCAAAGAAAAGGTTTCTGCTATTGAAAGTTTGCTGAAAGGTGTTAGCATATCAGATAGGCAAAATTTCTCAGTTGCACGCTCAACAAGCTTGGACCTTGGTATTCTTTAATCCGCATATACCTTTCTTTGAAGAATTCGAATGCTTTTAATAGTGTATTCCTTAGAAATCACCTGACAAAATTATCGTTTCTACTTTCTCCACTGATCGTTAGAATTCTAGTTTCTTATTATTTTTTAATCCTAGTGCAGGGGTTGATGCTCCATCATCTCGTGATCCTCCTGTTCCTCTTGCAGCACCAGCTTCAAATCATCTATCTCTGCAGAACTCAGCGTTCTTGGACTCAACCATTCCTAGCATCAAAAGTTCTAGTACACGAAATGGAGGTTCCCGCGCATTGGATACAATGACGACACAGTTGGCCACCAAAGAGCGATCGAGGTCACCATATTTGAGTAATCTATCATCCGAGTCCATGACGGGCTTATCACTGCCTTATGTAAGAAGATCTTCAGAGAGGCTTCAAGACGGAATGGATGAGAGTAATGATCTGCGGTCAACCAGGCGGTTTCCTCAAATGCACACAGAAAAAAACTACATTGATATGCCTTATAGGGATGGTGCTGCTCACAGAGATTCACATAACAACAATGTCCCGAATTTCCAGAGACCTCTTCTAAGAAAGCAAGTAATGTCAAGGCCTTCTGCAAGTAGCCGGGACAGATTTGATGATAGTCAAGTACCTTCCAATGATGTATCTAGATATACAGATACTCTGGCTACTCTACACGATGCACTTTCTGAGGGTCTCAATCCTAGTTCTGACTGGGTAGCAAGAGTCTCTGCTTTTGATTTTATTCGGAATATAGTGCAACAAGGTCAGAGAGGTACTCAAGAAATTATTCAGAATTTTGAAAAGGTCATGAAGCTATTTTTCCGCCATCTGGATGATCCTCATCATAAGGTTGCACAAGCCGCTTTTTCTACGCTTGCAGAGATTATTCCTGCTTGCAAGAAGCCATTTGAGAGTTATGTCGAAAGAATTTTGCCACATGTCTTTTCCCGCCTTATTGATCCAAAAGAGTTGGTAAAAAAACCATGTTCTTTGACTTTGGAGATTGTTGGTCGATTATATGCAATCGATATGTTGCTACCTGCCCTAGTACGCTCACTAGATGAACAGAGGTCACCAAAGGCAAAGCTGGCTGTTATTGAATTTGCAAACAGATCGTTCAGTAAGTACACGGTAGATTCTGAAGGTTATAGTAACAGTGGCTTCCTTAAGCTATGGCTTTCAAAATTGGCACCGTTAGTGAATGAAAAGAATGCAAAACTGAAGGAGGCATCTATTGCTGGTATCATATCTGTGTATTCTCAGTTTGACTCAACGGCAGTGTTAAATTTTATTTTAAGTTTATCAGTTGAAGAGCAAAACCTATTGAGGCGTGCCCTGAAGCAAAAAACACCTCGTATTGAGGTTGATCTGGTGAACTACTTGCAGAGCAAGAAAGAACGGCCACGCCCTAAATCTTATGACCAGGCAGACTTTGGAACTTCTTCCGAAGATGGTTATGCACAGACATTGAAGAAGAGCTATCCTTTTGGGCGGTATTCTTCTAGTTCCCTTGACGCCGAAGTGGGAAAGAAGACCACTACAGTGCATGAACCAACATTACATAATGTCTCTATGGCCCGAACAACTTCGGATATGAGTGCCGGTACTAATCAAAGCCTGGAGCCGGCCTCAGGAACTGAAGTATTTTTAAATAGAAGTAGAGAATCAAAGAATAATTTTAGCTCAGCTGTGGAAGATAATCGTTCTTGGACAAACTACCCTGAAAAAACCGATGCCTCCTTAGATGGTGAAACCGCTATGAGCACTCCGCGCTTGGATTTCAGCCAACTGCACAGCCCTGATGGGCATAATGCTGTTGGTTCAACTACAGGAAAAGATGTTCAGGAGACAGATATGGTTGTAAACCTTAGTTCTATAAAGACCAGCATACATGCTGACAACGGCTTGAGCATACCACAACTTCTTCATCAGGTACTGATGAAAAATCCTTTTACTTGATTGTGTGTACTGCTGTGTCTTTTTCTTTTCTAAATCTTTGTGAAGCATTTTAATTTATTTTTCTCACTTTGTAGATAAGCACTGACACAGAAATATCAAGTTTGGAAAAGCACGAAGCATTACAACACTTGATTAAGGCTTCGCTTGGTAATGACAGCTCCGTTTGGTCAAAGGTTTGCAACCTGATTTCCTTACAAAATGTACCTTAAGTGCTTAATTTTACAATAGTTTAGTTTATTTTTTCTATTTCTCAGCAAAAGAATAATGGGTATTTGAAAAGCAGGGTTGCATTTCAACTTATTTTAATGCACAGCGGCATTTGTAGTTTTGCATATACAAATGCCACAGCAGCATGTTATGTTACCTTTTCTTGTATATTTCCCTTTTTTCGTTGCATAAATATGTGAAATCATTATTTCATTACTAGCTGTGTTACCAGAGGTGTAAAGTTAAAATGGAATATATACTAAGCTAGAGCCGAGAGGTTTCAAACTATTTGCATTCTAATTCCAGCCTTTCAATTTTCCAACAGTATTTCAATCAAATATTAACGACCGTACTTGACGTGCTGGGTGACTCCGATCCATCTACTAGGGAGATTGCTTTGTCTTTAATTGCTGAGATGCTCAACAATCAGGTCCACTATCCATGCCTTTGCACATTAAGATTAGTTTAATTAATTGCCGCTTCATTTCTTGATAGTAATAATGCTTATTTTGCTCTCAGAAAGACGCTATGGAAGAATCTATTGAGATTGTTCTTGAAAAACTTCTGCATGTGACGAAAGATGTGGTGGCAAAGGTATACCTGCCTTTATTTTCCTCACTATAACACCATTAGATCTGTTCTTTGTTCAGCTTTGGTGTTTTAGTAACTTAATATTCTTTCTGGGCATGCAGATTTCAAATGAAGCGAACCGATGCATAAATGTTTTGTTGGCAAAATACGATCCTTTCAGATGTCTTGCTGTATGCACAAATCATTTCTCTTTATGTATCACCGTTACTTTTGTTTCTGCTTGGTGTATTTAACTTTACTTCTTCATGGTCATTGGTTCTGCTGCAGGTTGTAGTACCTCTTTTGGTCAGTGATGATGAAAAGATACTCGTTGTGTGTATCAACTGTTTGACAAAGGTATCTCATATACAGTGTTCTAAAAGAACATAGACCCTTGCTACCCTAGGCAGGCAGCTGTAGTGCGTTTCATTTCTCATTATATATGCATCATGTGTGAAAATCTACTTAAATTCTTCGTTTTGTTGTAGAGTAGTTCTGGCCTATTAGGAACATACATAAACCAAACATATCTAATATGTTGAGCAACCAGTTTTGACTGTTAACTTTCTTGTGATAATCTCTGCAGCTTGTCGCGCACCTTTCCCAAGAGGAATTGATGGATCAACTGCCTACATTTTTGCCAGCACTGTTTGATGCTTTTAGTAACCAAAGTCCAGATGTTCGAAAGGTGGGTACTAATCTAGTGCAGATATTATCATGGCGGAATTCCTTTCTATTTTATTTATGATTGTTATAAAACTGCCAGTAGATGCAGACTGCAGTTGCTGACTGGCATGGGAATTGCATGTGCTTGGAATGAATTTTTCTTGTGCATGAATTCATAACTGATACTACCTACACATTTTTTAGAGTGTTGTATTCTGCTTGGTGGATATCTACATCATGCTCGGGAAAGCATTCGTCCCGTACCTGGAAGGGCTGAGCAGCACGCAGCTGCGCTTGGTGACCATCTACGCCAACCGGATTTCGCAGGCAAGGTCCGGCACGGCGATCGACAGCGCTAACCAATGAGATGTAACATTCTTCTGTTTTATATGGACATTTGTTTGGTAGGGTGTGGGATTTTTGGGGGGGTCCCGTTTGTTTGTGTAGGTTTGTGTATAGTATATAAGCAAACGATTCCCTTGTATTGGGGAGTTTCCTGGCTTTGGTTCTTTGTGTGATTATGTATTCCTTCTCTTTTTTTGGTTAGCATGTGGAGAGGAGAGTGTTAGCGAGCGTGTGTTGTCTTGGGTTGTACAACTAGGTGACAATGTACAAAGAAAGGAGATGTAACGTACTGGAGAAAGTGTGTGCAAGTTTTGTCTGGCCCTTTGAATTACGTTATTGTTCATGAATTCTCAGCTGTGGACTTGTATTGTTCTGGTTCTTGATTTTAGATCCGTTAAGAGGGCTGGTCTGGTTCTTGATTGTAGATGTGTAAAGAGGGATCTGAAGGACTGAAATATCACCAAAGAATTAGCCATGAAGAGGGGTGTGTGGAAGTTAGCTATTCATGTGCTAGAACCATGGCTTGTTTTTGAGATCTTATGGGTTTCAACTTGTTTCAGACTGAAAGACTTTGTTGTCGTTGATAACGGCAAGCCCTGTTTGTGTTCCCGGTTCCGCGGCAACTTTTTTTGCGGGGATTCAGAGAGATGATGTTAGGGCATCTTTAATGGCAACTTGTAAAAATCCTCCCACATTTGTCCACGGAGGGGGGAGCAGTCCACAAACACGAATGCGGGAGGACACCATCCAATTATAGCCGCATACATTTGGCCTTCCGGTTTTTTCCTAGTCTGCATGAAAGTAGCCACATGCAAAGTGTACAGATGTTCAAATAGCCACATGCAACACTAGTTCAATTTTTTTTTAAAATCAAATATTACATCCCAATATTGGTGTCCCTTTTCATTGCCAATTGATGCTCAATCAGACCTTTCTTCAGCTACTTGTGAGTTGGTCGATGCCGAATTTGTTGACGCATTTGAATAAACTCCTTAAATGTGGCCGGATTCTGATCTAGAAGTTGAATAGGATCACCCATGTTTTCAAATTCCAGAGCTGCGGCAACATCGTCACCCTCATCCTCGACGACCATGTTGTGCATGATCACACAACATGTCATCACCTCCCACAAGATTTTTGGATCCCATTGTTTAGCAGGTCCACGAACAACTGCAAAACGGGCATGCGGAGCTCCAAATGCCCTCTCAACATCCTTTCTAGCCGCTTCTTGTCTTTGGGCAAAGTGAGCCTTTTTTTGTCCAACTGGGTTTTAGATGGTGCTGACAAAGGTAGCCTATGGAGGATAGATACAGTCAACTAGATAGTAGCCTATATTGTACTCATGTCCATTGACAGTATAGTGACAAGGAAGAGCTTTTCCTTCAGTCAGCCTCGCAAACAACGACGATCGTTGCAGCACATTGATGTCATTGTGAGACTCGGGCATGCCAAAGAAAGCGTGTCAAATCCAAAGATCCTGTGATGCAACTGCTTCAAGAATGATGGTGGACTTCTTAACATGACCCTGTATTGCTCTTGTAAAGCTTTCAGGCAGCTCTTCCATTTCCAATGCATGCAGTCAAAAGATCCAAACAAACCTGGCCACCCTCTTGCTTCTGAATTGCCAGGAGCCTCTACGTGTCTGCCACAGTTGGTTTTCTCAGGTACTGAGGTCCGAACACCTCGATCACGGCAGTTGCAAACCTGACCATGGCATCTCCGCATGTGCTCTTTGACATCCGTAGGTACTCGTCCCACGAATCAGCGGCCATGCCATATGCAAGCATCCAGAGTGCGGCTGTGCACTTCTGGTAACCAGAGAAGCCAATCGTTTTCATGGTGTCCCTCGTCAGGATGAAATAGTCATGGTAGGACCGGACGCCATGGTACAAACGATTGAAGACAGTCTTGCGCATCCGAAACGTCGGCGAAAATAAGTAGTCGACCATCAGTATCAAATGCCCGCGCGCCCTGTTGCGGTTGAGCATTCGATGACCCTTGTTCGAGCCCTTGAAATTGAGAACATGCTCCTCCGCACGCGTGTCTTCAAGGATCGCCTGCATCATCGCCGTCTCATCGGAGTACTCCTCGTCCAACGAAGCTGCCAGACGACTCAACATATTGCTCGTATATGTACTCCAAATCGGAATCCATTGCTAAAAAGAAGAAGGGACAAATGTGTTCAGCTCCGGCGATTCATCGAACAGTTGTCGGGCATGGTAGAGGTTGGTACCTGGCGGTGCGGTCGGAGGGCAGGGGTTGAACGAAGATAGAGAATAAGCGGAGGGGAGCCCTGCTGGAGCGCCAGAGGTGACGGAGACGCAGAATATCGGCAGGGGTGTGGCGTGGTGGCCTGAGTGGTGGGGTCAGGGAAGGGTTTTGGGTGGGCCTGGGGTGTCGGATTCATACGTTTCGCGTGTCCGATCTCCCGCAAACTTTCCTCACTTTTGTCACCATTTTACAGGAGAAATCGCGTCCTGACCGCTGCACGGACCGATACAGAACCGTGTTGGATGGTTTTGACGGTCCAAACGGGAGGTTTACGGTCCTCCTTGGGGATGACCTTACTCCCTTTTCAAGGTGTTGAAAGGTGCAGTCAACATTAACCAACTGCTACAGCACACATTCTAGAAAATGGTGCATCCACACCTCATTGTAACTGCCCTCTGTCAATTCTTCTGACCGCGAAGAAAGCAGCAAACACTCAATTTCGTTGACAAGCAGACCTGTCTAATCAGGAGCAAGCGTGGCTAGCAAAGCTCGAACCTCTGTCAAAAATCAGGTATGTATGTCCCTGGAAGCAAGCACGAGCTCCACTTTGTTTCATTGACCAGACCGACAAGGCTTGGCCAACTCCTCCGTCCCCTAGGCTGTGCCCAAATATTGGACGAGCACCTGATCGTAACAATCAGGTTGAAGAAAGATCGGCGGGGAGGTTCGTCATCGTCCGGTGAATAATGACTCACACGCCAAGCAGAGAAAGACCTTGGCTGGCACTACCAGATGCATGCATTGATGTGTCTGCCTCGCCGTGGTCTGCCGTTGAAACCCAGCACACCGCACCACACGCTCTTGCCTTCCAATGGACGACGGCGATCGAGCTGACGAGTTTGCATCCGCGGCAGGGCTCCATCACGCGACGAGGATCTCATCTCGGTCGTGCTGGGTGTGCCGGCACCGGTGACGGTCACACCTACTGTACCTGCTTAATTCTTAGTCGCGCTGGCGCCACTTTGGAACCAAATCAACATCGCAGGAGTTTCCACGGGGGGTGGGAGCACGGCCACGACCCTTCCTCCCTTCGGAAACGGTGCGCCAGGATGGAAATGGTCATGCCATGCCAAACGAAAGAAACAACGGAAGAAGAAAGCAAAGAAGCTCCATGTCCGAACGCACTATGGCAATTCGCCGGCGCGAGCACGCCCGTCAAAAGAACTCCAGGAATGGTTTGAGCGTTTGCGCTGACTGACCCAAATCGCACCACCAGCGACGGAGGAAGGAACGGTCATTTGCTATGGTGGACGAATAAATAAATAAATAAATAAATATCTTAGACCATGCTCATGCATTGCTGCAAAATGTCACTACAGTTTTTTACGCCGTTTGGAAGCGAAGTTTTTGAAGAACCTAAGTATTCGAATACTACAGTTTTCTATGCCGATGACAGCGAAGACCGTAGTATATGAAACCATCATTTTTTAAAGTGTTACTAAGAAAGATAGTGCCGTGTTTGGCAATCAAAGTATATAGTGTTGTATTTACTCGCCGCTTGAGAGATCTTTTGCTGTGTTTCTCAGTTTTTTGAAAAGAGGTTCTGGTCTTTTTTTTAATATAGCAAAAACACCACAGTTTTGTGCATACTGTGGTTTATAATACTGCCACTTTAACTAGAGCCAAACACGTCAAAGTATTTGAAACCATAGGTTTTCAAGATACTGTGGTATTCTTGAAATACTTTGAAAATACTTTGTGGGGTTGAAGGCAAAAATGACGCGTCCTACATGGAGCGCTAAGTTACCCATCACAGGAGCAAACCAGAATTATTATCGCGCCTCTACAAATCCATCACTATATTAGGGAGAGGCATTTATTTGACATACACGTTTGTACATGCCATCCATGAAAACTACATGACTCACAACATGTTGTTTTTATATTTGGAGACGATGGAACCCATAATTTGGAAGGTGACCATGTCAACATGAACATTACCACCCCCACAACATCACCACCATAGCAAATGGCCAGAGTTACCAAGTGCCAGTAGCACCGAGATGCAGAGGGCCCACCCGGGGGTGCCTAGGGTTGCTGGGCAGCCCAAGGCCTGGATCCACTAGAGACCCTAAGGGCAGATTCGTTGTGTCGCGTGGCAACCACTAGCGAGACACCGAACACCCGTGAACCCAGTTTTCCCACCGAGCACGCGACACATGCTGCCTAGCAATCAGCCTACGAAGCATAGAGCAAGGAAGCGGCCAACATGGCGAATGCTCGCCACCGCCTTCATCACATGAGGCTTTGCCCAGAGGTCACTGCAGATGGTGACAGAGGGGGGGGGGTGGAGGAGGCTAGCGGGTGGACATAGTCAGGGAGAGCTAGTCGTGGCATGTGTCGTCCTTGGATGAGGAGGGGGTGGTGGTTGACCCCGCCCATGTGTCTTACTTGGATGAGGAGGGGATGGCGGTTGACCCCATCACCAGGTTTGAGGTGGTTGACGACGCCGCTGGGGTGACAACATCCGCCTTCTCTCGACGTATGAGGAGGCGGAGCACCAAGCAGCCGAACGCATCGATGTCGATGTCATGTTCGTCGTGAACCTTAAGATCATCACTGAGAACCATGCGATCCTCGCGTCGTTGGTGAGCACACAATTGAGTGTGAGCGCCACAAGATCATGTGTCTCAACGCCGAGCATGCAGATATGTTTGAGGACCTCGAACGTGAAGCCAAGGACGAGTAGGCCAGTGGGTTTACCTCGGTGGATATGGCCCGCCGTCAATGACCATGCTTCTGGCCCCTTCGCCGAGGGGGTGATCGACATCTCCTCCGCCGAGGAGTAGAGCTATTTATCTAGTATGTAGTGATGATTTACCTTATTTAATGTTGATGTAGTGGAATGGTAATGTATTAGATAATGGACTATTTAATGATGCTATGTTTGATGTTGGTGTGGTACCGTTGTTTAATTATGCAACGATGTAGTTTCAATTTGTGTGAAAACAAATTATTTGGGAAATGGGCTAGAAAGGGCAAATGTTGAATTTCCCCCCAAAAGGGAAATCAATGGGGAACTAATATATTGGCCTATGTTTCGGACTATTCAAGTTCCTCACCATGTCAAAAAAATTTACGTTCAAAATTCAACAAAATCATGTAGAATTAGCTAAGTCAGCTTTAATCATGACATCTATGCATAGACAAGTCACGTCTAATCAGCACTCAAGCAGCACTTCAACAGTCGTTAAATATCTTAGGCATTTCATGCGTGAAACCAACAACCACATACGTGAAAACCCTGCCAAATAGCTCACCTACCTGCTTTCTCAGAGCAGCTACCTACCTAGTACGTGTGAAAAGTTAGAGCTCAAATCAACGTTCGCATAAACACTTGTCTTACACTGACTAGCCATGAGCTCTACATACGGGCCAGGATATGTCAAAGCACGTGAAAGGCGCACCGAGCAAATTATGCTCACGCATCCTCGACCGACAAAAGTATGCATTCCGCGCTAAAAGGAACTCCACGGATGACGATTTTGTTTGTTTTTTATTCGTTTGGATCGGCCAGGCGAATACAAATGTCCGCTTTCGTGTTTGGTCGGCGCATGCGCGCAACGCTGGCCCGACCCATTTTGACGGTGCAAGAAAAAATACATGCATATTTAAAATAAAAACAACATTAATTAAACATTAAAGCCGACTACGAAGGCCAGCGAGAGTCCATGTATCCACATTTGCATTAAAGAAAATTAAAAACAGCCTAAACTATGAGGCGGCGCGCTGCCCTAGACGTCGTCGTCGTTGTCCTCGGGGTCCGTGAGGTCGATGAGCGTCGGCGCGGGGCCGGCCCAGGGGAACGCCGTGTTCCAAAGGGCGTTCATGTTGGGCGCGGGCTGTGCCGCCGTGGGGGGCTGTGCGGCCGCCTGAGCCGTCGCGGCCTGGCGCGCCTCCTCCTCGGCTTCGCGCCGCTCGTCCTCGGCATCGTGCTCGAGCATCTCGAGGTACTCGCCGTGACGGTGCTCCTCGGCCAGCCGTTGCTGGCGCCACTGTTCGAGGTACGCCGCCTCCTGCGCCGGCGTCGCCCCCAACCAGACGTGCGGCAGGGTAGCGTCGGGGTACAGGAGAGGCACGCGGTGCTGCCAGTGCCACTCCGCCCGGTGCACTGGCACGTTGACGGGCTGCCTCGGCCGGCGAGCTGGTGCCGACGGAGGCGGGAGAAACTCTGCGGGAAAAGGAATGGCGGGGGACTTGCCCTTGGCCTTGCTACTGCCGGCGCCGGAGAAGAGCCCCATCTGGTTTCATTGGGATGGTTAGGGTTTGCCGACGACAGGGGAGCAGAGTGTGGCTAGATGGGGATGGGGGCTGCCTGAAAACGGGCGAGGACGGTCCCACCACACGGTCGGCCTATGTTGACGTGTGTGCCTGAGGTCATAGATTAAGCTGGCCAGATAGGCTGTGGGCAGTTGGACGACCGTCAAGTGGAGACACGGCGAACAACGAGAAGGCGTGCGTTACGCGTCCGCGCCGACGCATTTTGAGATGCAAATTTGAGCAGCAAATGTGTCAGCGCGGACAGAAAACATACTCGATTTAGGTTTGGATCGACGCATTGGGCCACCTTTTTTATTCGCGCCGATTCAAACAGACGACGGCGGATGAATGGATCGCCCTATTTGAGTTGCTCTAAGCGATCGGACCACGCACGGCGACTCATGCGCTGAACAATTCTCATGTCGTACTCCCATTTTCTTGCTTCGCCACCGGCGACCAAACCACGATGAATTCTTCACATCGCGAAGCCGTAAACTCGACCCACCACTCCTATATATCTGGATGTTCGTACGTTCATAGATGCACACACTAGACGATCGACTACGATCCAGCGTCCGCCATTTTCCAACGGCCAAGGCTAACTAAGCGGCAGGCTTAAACCGGTAGTCTAGACTAGCGCTACTAGCTACTATGGCCGCCACGTCCCTGGCATTCGTGGCGCGCCGCGGTGAGCCGGAGCTGGTCGCGCCGGCCGGGCTGACGCCGCGCGAGCTCAAGCGGCTCTCGGACCTGGACGACCAGGAGAGCCTCCGGTTCTACCGCTCCGTCATATACTTCTACCGGGGCCGCCCCTCGCGGCCGCGCGCTGACCCGGCCAGGATCATACGTCACGGCCTGGCCGCGGCGCTCGTGCACTACTACCCCATCGCGGGGCGGCTCCGCGAGCTGCCCGGCAGGAAGCTCGCGGTGGACTGCACCGGCGAGGGGGTGTGTTTCGTCGAGGCCGATGCGGACGTCGCGTTGGACGAGTTCGGCGACACGCTGTGCCCGCCGGTCCCTTGCGCCGGCCAGCTCCTGTGCTTGCCGGAGAGCAACTCCGCCGTCGTTGTCGATCGTCCACTGCTCTACGTTCAAGTAAGTCATGGACTCATGGCTAGGGTTGAAGAATTGATGGTGCATCCTTAATTTGTACTACGTGTACGCGAGACTGACATGCATCATGCATGATGGCATGAAGGTGACGAGGTTGAGGTGCGGAGGATTCGTGTTCGGCATCCAGGTGTGCCATAATCTGGTGGACGCGCCGGGCGTCACGCAGTTCCTGCAGGCCGTCGGCGAGCTGGCGGGCGGCATGGAGGCGCCAAGCGTGCGGCCGGTGTGGGCGAGGGAGCTGCTCGACGCGCGCGACCCCCCGTGCCCCAACTACGAGCACCCAGAGTACGAGCTTGCGGCCGACGCGGCCAACGACAGGCTCCGTCCGGGCGCCGAGCTCGTGCACCGGGCGTTCCTCTTCGGCCCCGAGGAGCTGTCCTCGCTGAGGGACCAGCTACCGCCGCTGATGAGGTCGCGGTGCTCCCGGTTCCTGCTCCTGTCGGCGTTCGCTTGGCGCTGCCGGACGGCGGCGCTCGGGTACGCGCCCGGCGACGAGGTGCGGTTCATGTTCGTGGTGAACGCCCGCGGGATGCGCGGCCGCCCGCTGCCCGAGGGGTTCTACGGGAACGCGCTCACCTTCGGCGTGGCGCGGACGACGGCCGGCGAGCTCTGCTCGGGACCGCTGGGTCGCGCCGTGGAGCTGATCGTGGCCGCGAAGGCGCGGGTCGGGGCCGACGAGTACGCGCAGTCGGTGGCCGACGCGCTGGTGCTGCGCGGGCGGCCGCGGTTCACGACGGCGCGGACGTATCTCGTGACGGATCTCACCAAGTCGAACCTGCACGAGGTGGACCTCGGGTGGGGCCTTCCGGTCTACGGCGGGCCGGCCACGACGACGCTGGCCACGTTCCACATCCCCGCGGCGGGCGGAGGGATCACCGTGCCGATGTGCCTGCCGCCGCGCGCCATGGAGAGGTTCGCGGCCAATGTGCGCGCGGGGCTCTCGGGGGCTTCTAGTCGCGTGGAGTCGGCCGTACTGTCCAGGATGTAGGCTCCTAACATAATCACTTTTCCTTGCGGGACATCTCAAACATAATTTTGAATCCAAATAAGCATATGTAACATGCTTTGACTTTCTAAAAAGTGTAGTTGGTTTTAGGGGATACTATTGTCACTTAGAGCATCTAAGAGCAGGAACACTACCTTCAGGCAATATGAATATACAATATGTTCTCAATTTTCTAAGGAACAAATGTATAATATTTTTCAAAAGGAGAATAGTACTTCCATGTTATTATATAGGGGGTACTCTTTTTTCTTTTCCACCGGAAACTGTAGGAATTCCGTCCCACGGTAAATTTTTATATATCTACTTTCAGCTATTATTAATATCTAATATGTCCTTTTTTATGGCACATCGTATTACATATATAGGAATTAGATCTTCATGTTCTTCACCACTTATATATCAACATTCTGTCACCCGTAACAACGCGTGGGGTATCTTCTAGCTCTGAAAAATCGTGCATCCACGCCTCACTGCTACTGCCCTCGATCAATTCTTCTGGTGGCGAAGAAAGCAGCAAACGCTCAATTTCGTTGACAGGCAGGTCTGTCTAATCAGGAGCAAGCGCTGTAAGCAAAGCTCGAACCTCTGTCAAAAATCAGGTATGTATGTCCCTGTACTGGAAGCACGAGGTCCACTTTGTTTCATTGTCCGGACAGACAAGTCTCGGCCAACTCCTCCACCACCTCGGTCGTGTCCAAATATTGGACCAGCAGCTCGTCACTACCAGATGCATGCACTGATGACGTGTCTGCCTCGCCGTGCTCAGCCGTTGAAACCCACCGCACGCACACACGCTCTCGCCTTCCACTGGACGACGGTGATCGCGCTGACGAGTTTGTATGCGCGGCTCCATCAAGCGACGACGAGGATCTCATGTCGGTCGTGCTGGGTGTGCCGACACTGGTCACGGTCACACTCACACCTACCTTACCTTACCTTACCTGCTTAGACCATCTCCAACCGCGTCTCCAACAGGCCTCCCAGGCCTCTTTTTTGGTATAGGCGTCCAAAAAACGGCTCAGTTCCGTTTCAGGAGCCCAGTTTTCATGAGCTAAGGCCGAAACTAGCGTCGTTGAATCCAGACTAAACCCGGCGCGCCGGGGAGTGCTCGGGAAACGGCGTGCCCGCTGAGTCAGCAACCCGTGCCTCATTGTCCTCACATCGTCTCAGTTTTCCACAGGGAATCAATACTAAGGTTGCCGTCAGTTAGCTTTTCATTAATTCCTCACGAGCGGCGTTGTGCGGCGACGCGCCCTCTCCCCTCCACGCATACACACCACACCACACCACCCCCCCGGCCGCTATATAAAGCAGCGCCTCCCTCACAGGTGGACACACCCGCCCGCAGCCCCTCTCTCCTCGTGCACAACCACCATCGACGAGCCCTCTTTCCTCTCCCTCCCCGTTCACAGCCGCCGCAGACGATGGGCGAAAGGTTCCCCGGCAATGGGGCGGCGGCGAATGGCTTCGGCCCGCCGCTCTCTGCATGAGTGGGAAGCCCATCTCTTGCACAAAGCCAATTACCTGGTGCCTCCCGACATGCCCGTGCCAGGACGGTGGAGGCTCAGCGCTGGGGCGTCCCCGTCCCCCCGCCGCCCGACGTCACGCGCCCCGACTATTTCCACGCCGAGATCGAGCGTGCGCGGGCATCTCTGACGGAGGAGCAATGGGCCCTCCCGGAGTAAGACGGAGCCGGAGCTCAACGACGAGGCGACCATGAGGTGGGCGCGGGAAGATTGGGTGCGGCTAGAGATGGAGCGCCAGCGCCGCGCCTTGGCAAAGATCGCAGCGCGCCGCCGTGGGCGTGAGGAAGGGGGCGTCATCGCTGTCGGCGTCATCGTGCTTGAAGACAGCGATGACGACACGCCGCCACCGGCCAAACCTGTCCGCCAGGGCGACCACAGGCAGGGGTTCAACAGCGTGAAGAAGGAGAAGGACGACGGCGGACTACGCCGCGCTCAGCGAGTTTTTTATTTAGTAAATTTTAAGTTTTCTATGCAAAAAATATTGAACGCCGAAATTTGTGTCCTATTTGCCGAATCTTTGTAATGTTTGCCTAATTTTAGCCGAATTTATTTTAAAAAATATTTAAAAAAAGAATGATTGGGACGACTCTGGAGATGGCGACTGGGAACCCGATCACCCCAAACCGATTTTTAGAGCCGGTTCATCCCAGACGGCAATTTACCGAGTCCCCTGAGGGGCTAACGGCTGGGGATGCCCTTAATTCCTAGTCGCGCTGGCGTCACTTTGGATTCAAATCAACATCGCCAGGGTTTCCACGGGGGATGGGAGCACGACCACGACCCTTCCTTGTTTCGGAGCAGGAACAGTTTCGCCGGCAATAATCCTAGACACACGGACTTGTTACAGGGTTTTACAGGATCCTTCAACTAACTAATATCTCCCCCCCCCCCCCCCCCCCCCCCCCCCCTCCCCCCCCTGGATTTTCAGTTGGGGTGGGCCCCTGCCTCCCCTAATCTCCAATTCTATTGGTCCATTTTAGTTAGTCCGTAAAATCCTCAAGTAAAGATCCGTGTGTCTAGCATTGCCGGTTTCGCCGGTCCGACCACGCTCGTCAAAATGCAGTGTCTCTAGTGATTTCAGCGTTTGTGCTGACTGGCCGGAATCGCACCACCAGCGACGGAGCTAGCGAGGGCCGACCGGCCGAGGGAGGAGAAACGAAATTATGGCCAACGGTGTATTTTATTTTGTTTTGTTCCGCATTTCATCGTGTTCTTTGGTTTGCTGCAAAATCTTTAAAGCAGAATGATTAACGGTCCAGGTGCCAAAGAAAAAGGAAAAAACGCAGCCGCCAACTGCTAACGAAAGATGCCGAGGTAGGTGTGCGGAAAAGAGAAACCAGGCGTTGAACATATGAGCACATACGACTGCCTACTCCATTGTTGGATTACTTACACACTCAGTGGCGAAGCTAGGGAATTGCCAAAGCCTGGGCATGCTATAATCTAAAACTAGCATGTACCCGCGTGGCGGCACGCCGCGCCTCGTCGATACGTGAAGGCAACCTTCTCATGCTTTTCCTTATATTGAACTGAACGCACCAAGTTTCTCCCAAACCATGCAATCCTACAGAACATATTCGATATTAGTTACTTTGAAGTACAAAAACAATTGATGTAGTATCCTTCAAAACAGTATGTGATCAGCTTACAGTCCTTATTGAATCTATTAGATTCTGGAGACTGGAGCATGTTCCTTTTCTTGTCCCAGCCCAGAAAATTTGATCTAGGAATCCTGTTTAAAAAATAAAAATAAGAATTGTACTGCCTTGACAGTTGATGAATAGATGGGGACTTTTCTCGACAAAAAAAAACAATAATCAAACCGAAGATGGAACGAAACAACACTTGCGCACCACAATAACTGGAGACTAAGTTGTTGTAAGGAAGTGAGAAAATATATCTGTCAAAAAACAACCCGCCACACTTAATAAGCAGTCAAGTATGTCTCTAGAAAGAGGCCATACCGCCACACTTACAGGCCTCTGTTCTTCACAAACATGCAATTGATTATCATATTCACGTATAACTGTAATACTTTGAGACAACCAGATAGAGCAAACTCGTATACTTGGTAATAATAAAAATCTAACACAGCAAAATTTCTCTATTTGAATGTTCTTTCCTAAAGATATGTCATCATAAAACAACATATCTGTTATAACCAGTTATACAATAAGTACCCTGAACATAAATAGCATCATTGGATAGTGAACCTTTGAACTATATGGTGAGAGCAGCCATCTCCTGGATTTTTCAAGTTCTGCTATCGTTAGTGCTTGTTCTACTGAGTTTGGGCACATACGCTGACACTCTCCGGAGCTACTCAGCTGTTGCAAATAACACCAAGGGAGACACAATCCTGTATGAAGCCTTAGTCATGGTATACTGTAATCTTTTCTTTAAGAAAAATGCCCATTACGGGTGATTTCATTAAGAATATTAACAGGTTACATCATATGCCAATGAGTTCAATATATAGAAGGACAGAAGGGACAGGAAGCACAACATGTATTTAGTACAGGTAGCATGCCTGCTAATTTAGCTCCCTACCAATGAACTGGCTTTGCTTCTGTGGAATTGTCTTCTTCTCTAATTACCAAAACTGTTGGTCAGCTGCTATTAAATGGTCAATAATATCGTCCGGCTGGATGAGACATCTCTCACCTATGATGACTCATTTGTGAGATACTCCTGAGAACCTGAGTGAACAGAGCAAGATGCTTTTATCTTGGATGTGGACTCCAAGTATACTGATTAAGAAGGCAAATAAGGGGGACATCAGAGAAGCAAGCTGTAAGAAAATCATGCTTATTTGCAAGTTAAGATATGTTCAGGTTAAACCACACACTGGGATATCTTAGGGCAATTTGCGTTTTAAATGTACTTTTAGGCTACCTACATGTTTGGTTCTGCATAAAAATGAAGATCTCAGCACAAAAAAAATAAAGAATACACTATTTGTCTCTATCTAAGCAGGTGACCAAGAATTTCGAAGGAATTAACCGTATGACAGTAAATTAAATAGTCACCGTCTTAAATAGCATAAGAACAACATACACACGAAGAAGAAACTACACGGCATAACTCAATAGCTATTTAAAAGTAGTATTCCATATAATATATAAAACTTGCTTCTTATTCCTTCTATTACCCAGCGACACACAAAGAGAACTCATTATTTAGCTTAAAATCATTACTATTCCATTTTGAGGAAATTCAAAAAAGAAAAATAATTTTAGTAGAACTAAAAGTTACTTATCATTAGTTACCACTATTAATGATATAAAATTCCCTCATTTGAAATTGAAACACTAACATACATGTTGTGTGCTGCTCTTTGTTCAAGCATAGGTAAGGAACAGAGTCTTACTTGGATTCTGCAGAAGCGTACCTTCTATCCTTCCACTTCCTCTCATTTCTTCACTACCAGAAAAATGAGCCCGTCAACATTACAGGGTAAAGAAAAATATGTACATCCGTGAAGAAAGCTCATGTAAAATTAGGTAGCAAGGCATGTGAACAAAAGATAGATTAACCTGTTTTCCTGGAAGCCTCAACAGAAGGATTGAACAGAAAAATTTGCTTCTTGGATCAGAACATACACACAATCGGTGATCAATGGATTCCAAACTGGTAAAATAGAAAACGATATGGAAGTTCTTAATTCAGTGAATTTTTATATTTGTACATATTAATACTTGACAATTCAGGAGGTAAAAACAACAGCAGGATGTTCCTTGGAACAATAAGAATAAACATGACATGATTTGAAGATGAATCATCGTTTTCTACACAACTTATGGGGTAACTCATAGCTTCATTTTGGTTTCAAGTTTAGCAGTGCTAATTGTCGCTAGCGCACTAAAATCAGGCTAGAGAGACCACAATATCAGCAAGCAGCAAGGATCAACAAAAGGTAGCTCACCCAGGTTGCCACCATGTTGAAGCTCTCTGTAGTTAACCAATTCATCCCCTTGAGCCCAGTGGAGAACTTCTGCCGTGTTACTTCCGTTTCCAATTCCTGAATCTTGCATGTATAGACCTTATAAGGTCCACATTCTGCTTGGAAAAATAATATAACAGTTCAAGTATGGTGGCATGACAATGTGCACAGAAAACTTTATTTGATTCGAGATATAATTTTACACACCTGCTCACTGTAAAGTTCTGAATTTCTTAACCCAGGTAGAGAGACTTTTTTCTGCAACAACCGAAAGATGCATAAAACAACATTAGAGATAAAAATGAACTAATTTGATTGGTGAATGCACCAAACCCACCTGAAGTTACTACGGGAAAACAGGAGTTCACGCTGCACCTGCTATATTGACTACTCAATTTTCGCATCTTTGCTGTAACTGGATCTATGTTTGATCTATTCAATTTCAATAGGATACATAAGGATAAACATATGATGGCAAGCCAAATAAAGTATGCAAAGATTTATTCAAGGATAGAGCAAGCTTACCGTTGCTTTGTTGTGAATATTTCATACACAACCCGTGGCTTAGCCTGCGCGAACAACCCGAGCGGCGGCGACCGGCGAGCAGGGAGAGGGCAGCCGCGCGGGCTAGGTAGCCACGAACATGCACATGAATCAGGGGTTCGAGCACCCAAGCAAACGCCCCACCAGCATGCGCTCGTACCCATGCACATGGCAGCAGTGGGGGCAGACCGTCCAGAGCACATCTCTGGGACGGAAACGCCGCCAGGAGCAGCAGGAGCGAAACCGGCGCTGGTGGAGGTGCTCTCCAAGAGGTGGGCGAAGGCCTCTTCGACGACGCGAAGGGCGGTGTCAGCCGGGGATGGGGATCGCGCCGAGGGGCCAGGAGGTTGGCTAGGCGACGGAAGGCCCGCTTGACGTCCTGGGTGTCGGGGTTGGGCTGGAGCTGGAGGATGAAGAGGGAATCGGGGCGGCCGGAGGGGAGGAGGCACTCGACGGCAAGGTGGACGCAGCCCCTCGCCGGTACGCCCCCTGGTGGCGGCTCGGCGGAGCCGCTCCTCCGCGGCCGCTTGTGGATAAGCGAGACCGGGGGCCATCTTATAGAGGCGCTGGGGCGGCGGTAGAGCAGCAGGAGATGGGATAAGCGGCGGGCGGCAGGCGACGAGCGGCAGCAGACGGGATAAGCGGCGGGCGGCGGGCGGCGAGCGGCAGGAGTCTTCGAGAGGGAGCAGGCCACCGCCCGGCAGACTGAAAAGTTTGACCATGAATCAAATTGCAGGAAACAACAGTGACATGAACCAATACAGAACCAAATGAGCATCGAGACGGCGACGCCGTGGACTGAACGCAAGCACAGGAAGAAACGCTAAACATACGCTAAGTCTACCTAAACGTGGCCCATGTAAAGAAATAATGGATGGCCCTTAGACGTTCTGGTTTGGCGTGAGTAAGCCCAAAAGGCAAAACAACACCCAAACTAGCCCAATTCACTAAGCTGTCATATTTTTGCTTTATATCACACCTATTATTCATCGATTGTGACTCCGGCTACTCGAAAAATCTGCAGCGATCGTGCCCGGGCACGTGCCCATGATGCCCGGACGGTGAAATCGCCCCTGTACACACTTGTTGATGCCTTTGATCTCGATCTGCATTTTGTACAGTGGCCTTTTACTCTTCTTATCTGGTCACCCATCCTTATTCATAATTCCACATCTCTGCACAACGTACAGTACAGTCTGCCTCTACGTCTATGGCTCTGCCACATAAATGAACCCACTAATTTCCATCATAATACCTTGCCAAATAGAGTTTTACGTCAAGCATGTATATATACAATAGAGTTAGTTTTGCTCCGGTAAAATTTAAGTAACTTTAAGATTCGTGTAAATATTCAAGAAGGGGCCGGTGTACCGAAGCAAAACTCATTGGCTTATGTTTTAGACTATATTCAAGTTTCTCACCATGTCAAACATATTTACGTTGAACATTCAACAAAATCATGTAGAACTAGCTAAGTCAGCTTTAATCATGACATTTATGCGTAGAGAAGTCCCGTCTAATCAGCACTCAAGCAGCACTTTCAACAGTTGTTAGAGCAACTCCAATGGGCCGATTCAAACGGATGGCGCTTTTGTCCGCTTTTTGTTCGTTTGGGTCGGCCCGACGGACACAAACGTCCGGCGCTGTGTTTGGGTCGGCACGAGCGTCCAACGCTGACCCGACTCATTTCGTCGCCGCATCAAAAATAATATTGCAAACAGTTTGAAAATAAAATATGCATTTAATTAAACATAAAAGCCGGCCACGAAGGCCGGCGAAAGTCCACATTACATTAATAAAAGCACTAAAAACAAAACGACGCGCTGCCCTAGACGTTCTCGTCGACGGCGGCGTCTGCGTCGGGACCGGTGAGGTCGATCAACGTCGGCGCAGGGCCGGCCTAGGGGAACGTCATGTTCCAGACGACGGCGATGTCGGGCTTTGCCGCCGCTGCCTGGGCCTGACGCGCCTCCTCGTCGGCGTCGCGCTCGAGTATCTGCAGACGCTCGCCCTCCCGGCGCTCCTCGGCCAGCCGAACGCGGCGCCAGTGGTCGAGGTAGGCCGCCTCCCGCTTCTCCATCGCCCCGAGCCAGATCGGCGGAGCGCTGACCCACTCGCGCACTACTCCGGTCCAGGAGTAGCGCTCGCGGTAGGCCGGCTCCTTCGGCTCGGCTTTGGGCGGGGACGGCGGGGCCACCGGCGGCACGACGTAGTCGCCCGCCGCGGAGAGGGCCATGCCCTCCGCCATGGCAGCCTCGAAAGCCGCCTCGTCCGCCTCCCTCCACCGCTCCTCCTCCTCGCTCTCCTTGATGGCCACCTGGTAGGCGGCCTCGGCCTCCTGGTCCTCGTCGCGGACGACGAGCGCGGGCGGTGGCAGGCTGTGGTCAACGTCGCGGACGCCGCGTCGCCTCGCCTCCTCGTGCTCGAAGGCGAACCATCGAGCCCAGTTGGGCGAGTCAGCGGCGAAGTGCGGGTCGGCACGCTGCTCCGACGTCAGCAACGCCCGCCGGCGCCGCACCTCCTCCGCATGGGCCCTGCCGTCCGCGGCGCCGCCGACATTGGGATCCTCTCCGGATCCAAATGCTAGTCATGCGGCAGCGTCACGTCTGGGTACGGCAGAGGCACACGGTGGTGCCAGTGCCACTCGGCCTGGTGCAACGGCACGTTGATGCGCTGCCTCTGCCGGGGAGCGCGCGCCGGCGCGGGGAGGGCGGGGAGGGAGGGGGAATGGCGGGCGGGGGCTTTGCCCTTGCGGCTGCTGCCGATGCCGGAGAAGAAACCCATGCTGGCGGTAGCTAGGGTTGTCGCCGGCGTGGGGGCAGGGGTGGCCAAATGGGGACGGGGGGCGAGTGGTAAGTGGATGAGGACGGCCCCGCTGCACGCCCGACTTAAAAAAGGACGACCGCCGTCGCTAACGCGTGGGCCCAAGGTGGGCGGTCGTCATAAATTATGTTGACCGTGGCGGTTGGGTGGCCGCCAGGTGGGGACGCGGCGGATGGCGAGGAGACGTGCGGCACGTTCGCTTCGTGTCCGCGCCGACACATTTCAGGCGCAATTTTGGGCCGGAAATGGGTCAGCGCGGACGCCGGCGGACACGATTTGAGTTTGGGTCGGCGCGTTGGGCCGCCACTTTTGTCCGTGCCGACCCAAACGGACGCGGACAGACGAAATGGGTCGCCCCATTGGAGTTGATCTTATATATCTTAGGCATTTCATGCATGAAACCAACAACCATTGCCGTGAAACCTGCCAAATAGCTCACCTACCTGCTTTCTCAGAGCAGCTACCTAGTACTTGTGAAAAGTTACAGCTCAAATCAACGTTCGCACAAACACTTGTCTTACACTTACCTAGTACATACGGGCCAGGATCTGTAAAAGCACACTACCAGCAGCAGCACCGCTACGGGCGGCGACGGCCACAACCAGGAGCTGCTGCCGCAGTACGGCGCCGGCAACGAGCACAAGCAACATCAGCGGTAAGCGGCGATAGTAGCGAGCAGAAGTACACGGCCCTGGTGACCAGCAAGAGCACCACTACGGTGGAGGATGGCCACCACTAGCAGCTGTAGCGGCAGTATGCACTGACGGAGAGCACAAGCAACCACAGTATGCAACGACACCGGCGAGCAGTAAGAGTGCATCGAGCTAGCGAGCTAGCTAGATATCTTCCACAGGCAGGAGCAGTACGTGGGCTCCACCGATACGTCGAGCTAGTTAGCTATCTTGCACAGTGTCAGCAGCAAGACCGAGTCAAGGCAGGAAGAGCCAGGAGTTACTAGCAACAGGCCGGGCCGCAAGCCTCGCCTCCCTGCTCGGCTAGCGGGCCCCGAATGGGCCTTAGGCCACGTAGTTGGTTAAGTACCCTTTCTCCTTTTCTCTGTAAGGCTAGTGAACGGCATTTGGCTAAGGATAGGCTAGCGTGGGCAGGTCGTCTTCCTCCTCCTTTCCCCTTTCCTGAGATGTAATCCAAATTGAGATGAACTCCATGGAATTATAGATAGAGCTAGAGATTGAGTGTTAACAATCTGGCATCAGAGCCGTTCGTTCCGGCGGCCGTGCCCCACCACCACCGCCACACACGTCTTGCCGACAAGCTGCGCGCCGCCGCCATGGATAGGATTCCGCCGGAAACGAAGGCCATCTACGACCTCCTTCGCGTCGACTTCGATCAAGCCAACCGCGACCACGTTGAGTCCACAGCGAAGGCCCTCGCCCAACTCGACGCCAAACTCGACCTCCTCTCCGGGTGAATCGATGAGGTCAAGGTGTCGATTGGGGTCGAGCTCGATGAGCTGTGGCAGGGCCTCGACAAGTCAATGCCACAGGCTCCCGAGCCGCCGAGGAGCGCACCAGTTACGCCGCCGAGAGCTCCGAGCGGCGGATCCACGGGTCCTGATGGCCTCCGTTTCGACAATGAGAACAGGGGCAAGGGCATAAGGTTTATGTCCCACCTCCTGTCAGAGGTATGCATTTCGACCAAGCAATACAACGTGTTCCTTTTGCTCCATTGGAAAATTCTCGCCAGACTTCTGCTGATGTGTTCGGTGTTGGACCTCGGATCGAGATGCCGCGTTTTGATGGGGCCAACCCAAAATTGTGGCAGACTCGTTGCGAGGATTATTTCAGATTTTGGGGCACACCACAGAATCAGTGGATCTCTCTCGCCACATCATTGTTTGAAGGACCAGCTGCTAGATGGCTCGAATCAGTGCGCAGGCGAGCACCCAATTCCACATGGGATGAGTTTTGTAGGTTGCTTCAGGGCAGGTTTGGCCGGAACCTTCACCAGTCAGTGTTGAGGAATTTTTTTCACATATCGCAGACATGAACTATAGAGGAATATGTGGAATTCTCTGAGTTGTTTGATCAACTAGCTGCTTATGAAAGTTCGCCAAATACAGTACACTATGTAACTCGCTTCATGGAGAGGTTAAAGCCTACTGTCAGACTCGCTGTCGGCATTCAACAGCCAACTAATCTGGATACTGCCTATCAATTGGCCTTGTTACATGAAGAATTGGGCATGCATTCTAGTAGTTCTTCTGTTGTTAGTTCCAGCCGTAGAGCTTCAACATTGCCATTACCACCACCACCAGCTCCTGCGCCCAGTTCCCTGTAAGGCCGTGTTACTGAGGACAGAAGAATTTCTGAAGGTGTCAGACACCAGGGTACTGATGACAAGTGGGGAGCATTGCGTGCTTATCGAAGAGCTCGAGGTCTGTGTTTTGTGTGTGGAGAACGTTGGAGCAAGGACCATACTTGTAAGCAAGAGGTTCAATTGCATGTAGTGCAAGAAATTATTGACATATTACAACAAGCTGAAATTCAGGATTCAGTTGACACAACATTTGTAGCTGAAGCGCACATGATTACTATTTCTGCAGTGGCCATGGGTGATGAACCAGCTCAACAGACCAGAACTATGCAGTTTAAAGCTCAACTGCAAGGGCTCAATCTCACCTTCCTGGTTGATTCTGGTAGTTCTCATTCATTTCTGAATGCTTCACTGTCAGCTAAACTGATGAATGTTACTTCTATGGCCAAGGTTCTTGTCAAGATAGCAAATGGATACATTGTCCTGTGCAACAACCAGTTACTGAATGGTGTTTGGTCTTGTTATGGACACGAGTTTGTCAGCAACTTCAAGATATTTCCTCTGGGCAGCTATGATGACATTATTTGTATGGATTGGCTCTCTTCCCACAGCCCTATGTTGGTGGATTGGGAAAACCATTGGATGTCCTTTTCTCACAAAAATGCAGAAGTAACACTGTTGGGGACTGCAGTTGTTACTCCTCATCTAACAGTACTAGAAGCTTGTGCCTTATTGACAACTGGCAGTTTACCTATTTCACCAGAAGTGCAAGTTATCTTGGACCAATTTAAACATGTTTTTGAAGCACCCACTGGACTTCCTCCACGAAGAGCTTATAATCATACAATCCCTCTCATACCTGGTGCTACTCCAGTATCCATGAGGCCCTACCGCATTGCTCCAGCCATGAAAACTGAATTGGAGCGACAGATACAAGAGATGCGTGATGTGATACGTGTGAGCAACAGTCCTTTCTCTTCACCTCACCTTATGGTCAAAAAGAAGGATAACACATGGCGACCGGTGATTGATTATCGCCACTTAAATGCTATAACCCAAAAATGGAAATTTCCTATTCCTGTGGTTGATGAGCTTTTGGATGAGTTATCTGGTGCCAGTTGGTTCATCAAATTGGACTTGCGATCGGGTTATCATCAAATTTGTCTCACACCTGGAGAAGAGTACAAAACAATGTTTCAAACTCATCTGGGACATTATGAGTTTACGGTTGTTTCCCGCGGATTGACAGGTGGTCCTAATACGTTTCAGTTCGCGATGAACCACACTCTGTCACCTTGTAAGTTTGTGGTGGTTTTCTTTGACGACATACTGATCTTTAGTGTCACATTTAAGGAGCACTTGGCACACATAAGATCAGTTCTCAAATTGTTGTCGGAACATCAATGGAAAATGAAGTTGTCGAAGTGTGCTTTTGCGCAACGTCAGGTTGGATATTTGGGGCACATCATCAGTGGTGAGGGGGTATCCACGGATCCAAGTAAGATTTCTGATGTTGAAACCTGCCAACACCAAAGAATGTTAAGGAGGTTCGTGGTTTCCTTGGACTCACTGGCTACTACCGTAAGTTTATAAGGAACTACGGCATCATCTGCCGATCTCTCATTGCTCTTTTGAAGAAAGGTGTCGTTTTCCGCTGGTCTGCTACAGAAGAACAAGCTTTTCAATCCTTGAAACAAGCTCTTATTTATGCTCCTGTGTTAGCTCTTCCCAAGTTCAACAAAACTTTTGTGGTTGCCACAGATGCTTGCGATGTTGGCATTGGTGTAGTGTTGATGCAAGATGGGCACCCTATTGCCTATGTTAGTAAAGCTCTTGGGCCTAGAAATAGGTCATTGTCAGTTTATGAGAAGGAGTTCTTAGCTATTTTGTTAGCTATTGAACATTGGCGTCAATATCTAGTGCTCAAGGAGTTCGTTATTCTCATTGATCAACGCAGCTTGACTAGCTTGTCTGACCAGCGTCTACACACCAATTGGCAGCAAAAAGCGTTGACCAAAATGATGGGACTGCAGTACATTATCCAGTACAAGAAAGGCTCTGAAAATACTGCAGCAGATGCTCTCTCGCGAAGGCCTCATTCTACGGTGGAACTCCATGCTATCTCTAGCTCTCAGCCTACTTGGTTAACTGAAGTCATCACTAGTTATGACAATGACAGTTTCTGTCAGAAACTTCTTCTAAAGCTTGCAGCTGACCCTACCGTTGATAGTAAATTTCTTCTCCAAAATGGTCTACTTAGTACTGATGGATGTATATGGGTGGGTCAGAACACTGAGCTACTGTCCAGAATTACACTAGCATTTCATGATACACCACTTGGAGGGCATTCGGGATTTCCTGTCACTTACAGGCGTATTCGTCAGTTGTTTCGATGGGCTGGTATGAAAAGCTTCGTCAAGGACATAGTCCAGCACTGTACAGTTTTCCAGCAAGCAAAACCAGAGCGGGTAGCTTATCCTGGCCTTCTACAGCCTCTCCCAGTGCCCTATCTTCCGTGGGAAATGGTAACTATGGACTTTATTGAAGGGTTACCAACATCCGGACGCTACAATTGCATACTGGTGATCATTGATAAATTGTCTAAATATGGGCATTTCATTCCTCTTCAACACCCGTTCACAGCACAAACAGTGGCTGAAGCCTTCTTGGATACAGTTTACAAGCTACATGGTATGCCTCTATCCATTGTTTCAGATCGAGACAAGGTATTCACCAACATCTTCTGGAAAGAACTTTTTCAACACTCACAAGGTGATACGTCTCCAACGTATCTATAATTTTTGATTGCTCCATGCTATATTATCTACTGTTTTGGACATTATTGGGCTTTATTATCCACTTTTATATTATTTTTGGGACTAACCTATTAACCGGGGGCCCAGCCCAGAATTGCTGTTTTTTTGCCTGTTTTAGGGTTTCAAAGAAAAGGAATATCAAACGGAGTCCAAACGGAATGAAACCTTCGGGAACGTGATTTTCTCATCAAATACAACTCGGGAGACTTGGACCCTACGTCAAGACACGTAACAGGAGGCCACGAGGTAGGGGGGCATGCCTACCCCCCCAGGCGTGCCCTCCACCCTCGTGCCCCCCCTGTTGCTCCACCGACGTACTTCTTCCTCCTATATATATCCACGTACCCCCAAACGATCAAAACCGGAGCCAAAACCCTAATTCCACCGCCGTAACTTTCTGTATCCACGAGATCCCATCTTGGGGCCTGTTCCGGAGCTCCGCCGGAGGGGGAATCGATCACGGAGGGCTTCTACATCAACACCATAGCCTCTCCGATGAAGTGTGAGTAGTTTACTTCAGACCTACGGGTCCATAGTTAGTAGCTAGATGGTTTCTTCTCTCTTTTTGGATCTCAATACAATGTTCTCCCCCTCTCTTGTGGAGATCTATTCGATGTAATCTTCTTTTTGCGGTGTGTTTGTTGAGATCGATGAATTGGGGGTTTATGATCAAGTCTACCTATGAATAATATTTGAATCTTCTCTGAATTCTTTTATGTATGATTGATTATCTTTGCAAGTCTCTTCGAATTATCAGTTTGGTTTGGCCTACTAGATTGATCTTTCTTGCAATTGGAGAAGTGCTTAGCTTTGGGTTCAATTTTGCAGTGTCCTTTACCGGTGACAGTAAGGGCAGCAAGGCACGTATTGTATTATTGCTATCGAGGATAACAAGATGGGGTTTTCTTCATATTGCATGAGTCTATCCCTCTACATCATGTCATCTTGCTTAAGGCGTTACTCTGTTTTTAACTTAATACTCTAGATGCATGCTGGATAGCGGTCGATGAGTGGAGTAATAGTAGTAGATGCAGGAAGGAGTCGGTCTACTTGTCTCGGACGTGATGCCTATATACATGATCATACCTAGATATTCTCATAGCTATGCTCAATTCTGTCAATTGCTCAACAGTAATTTGTTCACCCACCGTAGAATACTTATGCTCTCGAGAGAAGCCACTAGTGGAACATATGGCCCCCGGGTCAATATTTATCATATTAATCTCCTACTACTTAGTTATTTAGTTTGCCTTTATTTTACTTTGCATCTTTATCATAAAAATACCAAAAATATTATCTTATCATATCTATCAGATCTCACTCTCGTAAGTGGCCCTATAGGGATTGACAATCCCTATTTGGTTGGTTGCGAGGATTTATTTGTTTTGTGCAGGTACGAGGGACTCGCGCGTAGCCTCCTACTGGATTGATACCTTGGTTCTCAAAACTGAGGGAAATACTTACGCTACTTTGCTGCATCATCCCTTCCTCCTTGGGGAAAACGAATGCAGTGCTAAAAGAGATAGCAAGAAGGATTTCTGGCGCCGTTGCCGGGGAGGTCTACGCAAAAGTCAACATACCAAGTACCCATCACATACCCTTATCTCTCGCATTACATTATTTGCCATTTGCCTCTCGTTTTCCTCTCCCCCCAATTCACCCTTGCCGTTTTATTCGCCCTCTCTCTCTATCCTCGCCCTGTTTCTCTATTTGCCCCTTTTTGTCCGCTTGCTTTTTGTTTGCTTGTGTGTTAGTTTGCTTGTTTGTCGCGATGGCTCAAGATAATACTAAATTGTGTGACTTCACCAATACCAACAACAATGATTTTATTAGCACTCCGATTGCTCCTCTTACCGATGCTGAATCTTGTGAAATTAATCCTGCTTTGCTGAATCTTGTCATGAAAGATCCGTTCTCCGGCCTTCCTAGTGAAGATGCCGCTACCCATCTAAATAGTTTCGTTGATTTGTGTGACATGCAAAAGAATAAAGATGTGGATAATGATATTGTTAAATTGAAGCTATTTCCTTTTTCGCTTAGAGATCGTGCTAAAGCTTGGTTTTCGTCTTTGCCTAAAAATAGTATTGATTCATGGAACAAGTGCAAAGATGCTTTTATCTCTAAGTATTTTTCTCCTGCTAAGATCATCTCTCTTAGAAACGATATTATGAATTTTAAGAAACTTGATCATGAACATGTTGCACAAGCTTGGAAGAGAATGAAATTAATGATATATAATTGCCCTACTCATGGTTTAAATTTGTGGATGATTATACAAAAAATTTATGCCGGGTTGAATTTTTCTTCTAGAAATCTTTTGGATTCGGCCGAGGGAGGCACTTCTATGGAAATCACCTTAGGAGAAGCTACTAAACTCCTAGATAATATTATGGTTAATTATTCTCAATGGCATACTGAAAGATCTACTAATAAAAAGGTGCATACGATAGAAGAAATTATTGTTTTGAGTGGAAAGATGGATGAACTTATGAAATTATTTGCTAATAAGAGTGTTTCTTCTGATCCTAATGATATGCCCTTGTCTACTTTGATTGAGAATAATAATGAATCTATGGATGTGAATTTTGTTGGTAGGAACAATTCTGGTAATAATGCGTATAGAGGAAATTTCAATTCTAGGCCTTATCCTAGTAATCCCATATGGTAATTCCTACAACAATTCCTATGGAAATTATAATAATATGCCCTCTGATTTTGATTCTAATATTAAAGAATTTATTACTTCGCAAAAGAATTTTAATGCTATGATTGAAGAAAAATTGCTTAAGATTGATGATTTGGCTAGGAACGTTGATAGAATTGCTCTTGGTGTTGATTCTTTGAAACTTAGATCTATTCCACCTAAGCATGATATCAATAAGTCTCTCAAAGCCATGAGAATTTCCATTGACGAGTGCAGAGAAAGAACCGCTAGGATGCATGCTAAGAAAGATGCCTTTATAAAAGCGTGTTCTTCTAGTTCCTATGAAAATAATGATGAAGATCTAAAAGTTATTGATGTGTCTCCTATTAAATTTTTGTTTTGCAATATGAATCTTGATAATGATGGGACTGAATATGATCCACCTTTACGTAGAAGGCGTTCCAAGAATTCTGAATCTTTTGATCTTGATGCTAAATTTGATAAAAGTGGGATTGAAGAAATTAAAACCCTAGATGTTGCTAAACCCATTATTATGGATTTCAAGAAATTTAACTATGAAATTGCTCTTTGATTGATTGTATTTCCTTGTTGCAATCCGTGCTAAATTCTCCTCATGCTTATAGTCAAAATAAAGCGTTTACTAAACATATCGTTGATGCCTTGATGCAATCTTATGAAGAAAAACTTGAATTGGAAGTTTCTATCCCTAGAAAACTTTATGATGAGCGGGAACCAACTATTAAAATTAAAATTAAAGATCATGAATGCTATGCTTTATGTGATTTGGGTGCTAGTGTTTCCATGATTCCAAAGACTTTGTGTGATTTGTTAGGTTTCCGTGATTTTGATGATTGCTCTCTAAACTTGCACCTTGCGGATTCCACCATTAAGAAACCTATGGGAAGAATTAATGATGTTCTTATTGTTGCAAATAGGAATTTTGTGCCCGTAGATTTTATTGTTCTTGACATAGATTGCAAACCTTCATGTCCTATTATTCTTGGTACACCTTTCCTTAGAACGATTGGTGCAATTATTGATATGAAGGAAGGAAATATTAGATTTCAATTTTCGTTAAGGAAAGGAATGAAACACTTTCCTAGAAAGAAAATTAAATTACCTTATGAATCTATTATGAGATCCACTTATGATTGCCTACCAAAGATGGCAATACATAGATCTATTCTTGCTTGTTATGCCTAGCTAGGGGCGTTAAACGATAGCGCTTGTTGGGAGGCAACCCAATTTTATTTGTATTCCTTGTTTTTTTGATCCTAATAAGTAATAAATAAATTATTTAGCCTCTGTTTTGGTTGTGTTTTTTGTGTTTAATTAGCGTTTGTGCCAAGTAGAACCGTTGGGAAGACTTGGGGAAAGTCTTGTTGAACTTGCTGTAAAAAACAGAAACTTTAGCGCTCACGAGAACTGCTGTCATTTTTATTTGGAAAGTTCTATTTAGTTAATTATTTTTTCAGATGATTAATATATAAATTCCTCACGTCCATCAAGTTATTTTAGAATTTTTGGGGTTCCATATCTTGCGCTAGCTACAGATTACTACAGACTGTTCTGTTTTTGACAGATTCTGTTTTGCGTGTGTTGTTTGCTTATTTTGATGAATCTATGGCTAGTAAATTAGTTTATAAACCATAGAGAAGTTGGAATACAGTAGGTATAACACCCATATAAATAAATAATGAGTTCATTAAGTACCTTTAAGTGGTCTTTTGTTTTCTTTCGCTAACGGAGCTCACGAGATTTTCTACTTTAAGTTTTGTGTTGTGAAGTTTTTAAGTTATGGGTAAAGATTTGATGGATTATGGAACAAGGAGTGGCAAGAGCCTAAGCTTGGGGATGCCCATGGCACCCCCAAGATAATCTAAGGACACCTAGAAGCCAAAGCTTGGGGATGCCCCGGAAGGTATCCTCTCTTTTGTCTACTTCTATCGGTGACTTTACTTGGAGCTATATTTTTATTTACCACATGATATGTGTTTTACTTGGAGCGTCTTGTATGATTTGAGTCTTTTCTTGCTAGTTTACCACAATCATCCTTGCTGTAAACATCTTTTGAGAGAGCCATACATGATTTGAAATTTGTTAGAATACTCTATGTGCTTCGCTTATATCTTTTGAGTTATATAATTTTGCTCTAGTGCTTCACTTATATCTTTTAGAGCACGGTGGTGGATTTGTTTTATAGAAACTATTGATCTCTCATGCTTCACTTAGATTATTTTGAGAGTCTTAATAGCATGGTAATTTGCTTAAAATCCTAATATGCTTGGTATGCAAGATTAATAATAAAAATTCTCTTATAAGTGTGTTGAATACTACGATAAGTTTGATACTTGATAAATATTTTGAGATATGGAGATGGTGATATTAAAGTCATGCTAGTTGAGTAGTTGTCGATTTGAGAAATACTTGTGTTGAAGCTTGTGATTCCCGTAGCATGCACATTTGGTGAACCGTTATGTGATGAAGTCAGAGCATGATTTATTTATTGACTGTCTTCCTTATGAGTGGCGGTCGGGGAGAGCGATGGTCTTTTCCTACCAATCTATCCCCCTAGGAGCATGCGTGTAATACTTTGCTTTGATAACTTGTAGATTTTTGCAATAAGTATATGAGTTCTTTATGACTAATGTTGAGTCCATGGATTATATGCACTCTCACCCTTCCACCTTTGCTAGCCTCTCTAATACCGCGCACCTTTTGCCGGTATCATACACCCACCATATACCTTCCTCAAAACAGCCACCATACCTACCTATTATGGCATTTCCATAGCCATCCTGAGATATATTGCCATGCAACTTTCCACTGTTCCGTTCATGACACACTCCATCATTGTCATATTGCTTAGCATGATCATGTAGTTGACATAGTATTTGTGGCAAAGCCACCGTTCATAATTCTTTCATACTTGTCACTCATGAATCATTGCATATGCCGGTACACCGCCGGAGGCATTCATATAGAGTCATATCTTGTTCTAAGTATCGAGCTATAATTGTTGAGTTGTAAGAAAAATAAAAGTGTGATGATCATCATTATTAGAGCATTGTCCCAGTGAGGAAAGGATGATGGAGACTATGATTCCCCCACAAGTCGGGATGAGACTCTGGACGAAAAAAAAAAAAGAGAGAAAGAAAAGAGGCCAAAAAAAAGAAAAGGCCCAAAGAAAAAAAATGAGAGAAAAAGAGAGAAGGGACAATGCTACTATCCTTTTACCACACTTGTGCTTCAAAGTAGCACCATGATCTTCATAGTAGAGAGTCTCTCATGTTATCACTTTCATATACTAGTGGGAATTTTTCATTATAGAACTTGGCTTGTATATTCCAATGATGGGCTTCCTCAAAAGTGCCCTAGGTCTTAATGAGCAAGCAAGTTGGATGCACACCCACTTAGTTTCTTTTTGAGCTTTCATATACTTATAGCTCTAGTGACCGTTGGATGGCAATCCCTACTCACTCACATTGATATCTATTGATGGGCATCTCCATAGCCCGTTGATACGCCTAGTTGATGTGAGACTATCTTCCCCTTTTTGTCTTCTCCACAACCATCACTCTATTCCACCTATAGTGCTATATTCATGGCTCACGCTCATGTATTGCGTGAAGATTGAAAAAGTTTTGAGAATGTCAAAAGTATGAAACAATTGCTTGGCTTGTCATCGGGGTTGTGCATGATTTAAATATTTTGTGTGGTGAAGATAGAGCATAGTCAGACTATATGATTTTGTAGGGATAACTTTCTTTAGCCAAGTTATTTTGAGAAGACATAATTGCTTTGTTAGTATGCTTGAAGTATTATTATTTTCTATGTCAATATAAACTTTTGTCTTGAATTTTTCGGATCTGAATATTCATACCACAATTAAGAAGAATTACATTAAAATTATGCCAAGTAGCACTCCGCATCAAAAATTCTGTTTTTATCATTTACCTACTCGAGGACGAGCAAGAATTAAGCTTGGGGATGCTTGATACGTCTCCAATGTATCTATAATTTTTGATTGCTCCATGCTATATTATCTACTGTTTTGGACATTATTGGGCTTTATTATCCACTTTTATATTATTTTTGGGACTAACCTATTAACTGGAGGCCCAGCCCAGAATTGCTGTTTTTTGCCTGTTTTATGGTTTCGAAGAAAAGGAATATCAAACGGAGTCCAAACGGAATGAAACCTTCGAGAACGTGATTTTCTCATTGAATACAATTCAGGAGACTTGGACCCTACGTCAAGACACGTAACAGGAGGCCACGAGGTAGGGGGGCGCACCTACCCCCCCAGGCGCACCCTCCACCCTCGTGGGCCCCCTGTTGCTCCACCGACGTACTTCTTCCTCCTATATATATATATATCCACGTACCCCCAAACGATAAAAAATGGAGCCAAAACCCTAATTCCACCGCTGTAACTTTCTGTATCCACGAGATCCCATCTTGGAGCCTGTTCCGGAGCTCCGTCGGAGGGGGCATCGATCACGAAGGGCTTCTACATCAACACCATAGCCTCTCCAATGAAGTGTGAGTAGTTTACTTCAGACCTACGGGTCCATAGTTAGTAGCTAGATGGCTTCTTCTCTCTTTTTGGATCTCAATCAATGTTCTCCCCCTCTCTTGTGAAGATCTATTCGATGTAATCTTCTTTTTGCGGTGTGTTTGTTGAGACCGATGAATTACGGGTTTATGATCAAGTCTATCTATGAATAATATTTGAATCTTCTCTGAATTCTTTTATGTATAATTGGTTATCTTTGCAAGTCTCTTCGAATTATCAGTTTGGTTTGGCCTACTAGATTAATCTTTCTTGCAACGGGAGAAGTGCTTAGCTTTGGGTTCAATCTTGCGGTGTCCTTTCCCGGTGACAGTAAGGGCAGCAAGGCACGTATTGTATTGTTGCCATCGAGGATAACAAGATGGGGTTTTATTCATATTGCATGAGTCTATCCCTCTACATCATGTCATCTTGCTTAAGGCGTTACTCTGTTTTTAACTTAATACTCTAGATGCATGCTGGATAGCGGTCGATGAGTGGAGTAATAGTAGTAGATGCAGAATCATTTCGATCTACTTGTCACAGACGTGATGCCTATATACATGATCATACCTAGATATTCTCATAACTATGCTTAATTTTGTCAATTGCTCAACAATAATTTGTTCACCCACCATAGAATACTTATGGTCTCGAGAGAAGCCACTAGTGAATCCTATGGCCCCCGGGTCAATATTTATCATATTAATCTCCTACTACTTAGTTATTTACTTTGCTATTTACTTTGCCTTTATTTTACTTTGCATCTTTATCATAAAAATACCAAAAATATTATCTTATCATATCTATCAGATCTCACTCTCGTAAGTGGCCCTATAGGGATTGACAACCCCTATTTGCGTTGGTTGCGAGGATTTATTTGTTTTGTGCAGGTACGAGGGACTCGCGCGTAGCCTCCTACTGGATTGATATCTTGGTTCTCAAAAACTGAGGGAAATACTTACGCTACTTTACTGCATCATCCCTTCCTCTTCGGGGAAAACCAACGCCGTGCTAAAAGAGGTAGCACAAGGCACCCAGCTGCGAATGAGCTCTGCTCGCCATCCACAATCCGACGGCCAAACTGAACGCGTCAATCAGCAAATCGAATGCTATCTTCGCTGTTTCGTTAGTTCGCATCCTTCCAAGTGGGCCAAATGGTTATCTCTCTGCGAGTATTGGTACAACACCAACTCGCACTCCGCCACCAATAAAACACCTTTCGAGATCATCTATGGGCACTCTCCGCGGCACTTTGGTCTTTCTCCAGAATGTACAGTTGCTTCTTCTGATCTCTCATTATGGCTTGAACAACACCGTGTGATATTGGAGTCAATCCGTCAACAGCCATTGCGTTCACAACAGAGAATGAAATCGCAGGCTGACAAGCACCGCATTGAAAGGAGTTTTAATGTGGGTGACCTGGTTTTCCTCAAACTCCAGCCATACTTACAGACATCTGTTTCTCCTAGTGCCAACCAGAAACTTGCATACAAGTTTTTTGGACCGTATACAGTGCTGGAACGTGTGGGAGAGGTTGCGTATCGCCTCGACTTGCCGGCAACAAGCAAAGTCCACCCAGTGTTTCATGTGTCTCTCCTCCGCAAGGTGCTCAAACCAATACATCAAGTGCTACCTCAACTTCCAACTTCCGACGATGCTTTGAAGATACCTGAACAAGTCCTTCAGCGCCGTGTTCTTCATCGTGGTGGCAAGAAGATCATTCAAGTGCTGCTGCTGTGGACAGGCGATTATGAAGATCTTGCTATGTGGGAATATTCTGAAGATGTCAAGCAAAGGTTCCCACATGCAGCGGCTTGGGGGCAAGCCGTATCTCAACAAGAGGGGATTGTCAGCAGCAAGACCGAGTCAAGGCAGGAAGAGCCAGGAGTTACTAGCAACAGGCCGGGCTGCAAGCCTCGCCTCCCTGCTCGGCTAGCGGGCCCCGAATGAGCCTTATGCCACGTAGTTGGTTAAGAGCATCTCCAGCCGCGCCCCCAACAGGCCCTCCCCAGGCGTTTTTGCCGCACCGGCGCCGAAAAAACGGCCCAGTCGCGTCCCCAGGACGCCGAAAAACGGCGGCTCGGGCCTTTTTTCCGCCCGGCGGTCACAGGCCGAACCCGGCGCACTAGCGGGCAGTTGGGGGCTCCGGCGCAAGGGAAAAGCGCGGTTGGCCCACGCCGTCAGGGGAAAAGTCAAGGTTTTCTTCCCCGACTCGCCTCCCAACCCCCGTGCCCTCGGCCGCCAGTAGCTATATCCCGGCGCCGCCCGCCGCCTTTCACCGCTAGATAGCAATTCCACACCGGAAAAATAGCAGAGCTTCGCTGCGGCAGCCCCTCCAATAGCAGCTGGGCGTTTCCGGCCGCCGTTTCCGGCCGCGGAGGGGCAGTTTAGCGGTGGGGACACGCCCACCGGGCGCAAGGTGTTCGGCGATTTGCCTGCCTCGGCGATGGACTCGGATGACGAGGAAGCGCTCGCCGCGTTGCTGGAGGAGGAAGCCAAGGCCGACGTCCAGGAAGAAGAGCATCTCATGGTGCTTGCCGCCCTCGCCCAGCTGCTGGCGAGCAATGAAAAGCCACGGCGAGGTGGCTCGGCGCCGGGGCGGGTGAAAGCAAAGAACCGGCATCGTCTCGAAGGCTACTGCATGCTCTACTCCGACTACTTCGCCGATGCTCCACTTCACGGCGAGAAAACATTTCGGCGCCGTTATCGGATGAGCCGAAAGCTCTTCCTCAGGATTGTGAATCCCATTCGGGAGTTCGACAACTACTTCAAGTGCAAGATGGATTGCACCGGCGCCCTTGGATTCACCTCCATCCAGAAGTGCACGACAGCGATGAGGATGCTTGCATACGGAGCTCCCGGTGATTCACTCGACGACTATGGGCGCATGGTCGAGTCCACCAGCATAGAGTGTTTCTACAAGTTCTGTCGGGCAGTGGTGGTAGTGTTTGGACCGCAATACTTGAGAACACCCAATGCGGAAGACACTGCTCGGATCCTAGCACAAAATGCAGCAAGAGGATTTCCTAGGATGCTTGGAAGCATCGACTGCATGCATTGGAAATGGAAGAATTGCCCATTTGCTTGGCATGGGATGTACAAAGGCGCCAAAGGCGGTTGTAGTGTGGTACTTGAGGCGGTGGCCACACAGGACCTCTGGATTTGGCACTCCTTCTTTGGTATGCCAGGAACTCACAATGACATCAACGTGCTGCAGTGCTCTCCTGTCTTTGCCAAGCTTGTTGAAGGTCATTCTCCTCCGGTGAACTTCGAGATCAATGGGCGGCACTACAACAAGGGGCACTATCTAGATGATGGCATCTATCCGAGATGGTCGACATTTGTGAAGACGATCTCAAACCCTGTGCCAGGAGGCAAGAACGCCTAGTTTGCGAAGGTTCAGGAGGCTTGCAGGAAGGATGTCGAGCGGGCATTTGGTGTGCTCCAATCTCGATTTGCTGTTGTCCGGTACCCCGCTCAAACATGGTCGACAGATCAAATGTGGGAGATTATGACTTGCTGTGTCATCTTGCACAACATGATCATCGAGCGCGAGCAAGAAGACCCAGTGTTTGACACTGAACCATACTACAGGCAGGGTCCTCTAGCCGAAGTTGATCACCAGCTATCGGCAACCTGGACTGCCTATCTCAGTATGCGTCAGGAGATCCGAGACCCACAGGTGCATCATCAACTGCAGCAAGATCTGATAGAATATCTATGGAGGCTCAAGGGCGACGCCGGGCGCGACGTGTGATGAAATATGAGTTTTTATTTGTTGAACTATATAATTTGTATTGAACTATTTGTTGTTGTACTATTTTGTTGAAGTATTTGATATTTCTATGATGAAATATGTGATAAAAAAATTTATGTGCATAATTGAATGCCGAACAACAGCGAACCACGCCGAATATGGGCCTATTGTCGCCCATATGGGCCCTTTATTCGCCGAAATGAGGCTGAAAAGTGGGCGAATATCGGCACCTGTGGGCGAGCTGGGAGCGACGACTGGGCGCGAAACCACCCCCAACGCCGATTGTATCGCCGGCTCACCCTCAGGGGGCGATTTTTATGCGTCCTGAAAGGACGAACGGCTGAAGATGCTCTGAGTACCCTTTCTCCTTTTCTCTGTAAGGCTGACGAACGGCATTTGGCTAAGGATAGGCTAGCGTGGGCAGGTTGTCTTCCTACTCCTTTCCCCTTTCCTGAGATGTAATCCAAATTGAGATGAACTTCATGAAATTATAGATAAAGCTAGAGATTGAGAGTTAACACACAGGCAGGAGCAGTACGTGGAGCTAGCTAGCTTGCACAGGCATCGCCAGGTCGATGTTTAATTCAGCTATAAATAGTAAGCCGAGTATTTCATGAGCAGGGCTCCCGGCTTATACGGTGTGATTCACCTTGGCCCATGACTATATATAAACCGTGTGTCTCATTGACACTCGGCTTACATAAAAATACTCGGTTTGTATATAAACCAAGTGTTTTTCAGGTGGCTCTCGACTTATCTTTGATAAACCGGTCCTTAGTAAATTGTGTGGTGTAAGCCGGAAAAAACACATGGTGGAAAACAATCGACACGAAAAGGAACGGGTGTCAGGATGGCCTCCCCGAGCGCGGGCGACTCGCTGGGTGACCCGCCGCCGCCGCCGCTGGCTCGCCCCCCTTCCTCGCCCTCGGGTCCCGTCCGCCCGCCGACGCCCTCCCCGGCCTCCCCACCACCTCCCTCCCCCCCGCCACCTCGCCGCGCCTGGTCTGGGCCGATCTCGCCGAGGCCGACGGCATCGCCGCGGGGCGTCCGGTTGTCTGCCGCGACCGTGTTCCCCCCAAGGCTCCGGCTCGGGCTGTTCCTGCCGGTGGCTCGACTCCCAGGGGTGGGAGTTCGGCTGCCCGCGGGGACGGCCGGCGCCGACGCCGGCCGGAGGGCTCGGCTCGGGCGGCCTTGGCGAAAGGCGCGACCTTGGGCTCAGGGGCGCGCCCTCGGGGTCGTCGACATGGTGGGTGGGGCGTCGCCGGTCGGGCTGACCGCGGCGTCGCGCGCACGTCCTGGAGATCATCCGGTCCCTCGCCGCCCTCCGCTGCTCTCTCCCCTGCTCCGGCCGAAGCCCCGGCGACGTCATCGATGGCGCTCTCGTCGGTGGTCTACAGGCGGTCTCCATTCCGCCCATTCATCGCGGCCTTCGGCGCTCCCGTTCTCCCTCATCCCGGCATCCTGCCCTCTCCGGCCTGGCCCCGCCGCCCCCGCCATGCCCGGCCGGCGCCCTCCTCCGCGGCGGCGCTGGGGGAAACCCTCGTCCCTCGATTGGTTTCCCCTGGCTGGTCCTACCGGGCCGCGCTTGTGGTGGGCCGCCCCGTGGGCCGCTTGCCCAGCGCTCCTGGGCCGCCGCCGGCTCCGCAGATTGCAGGCCGCGCTCTGGCGGGCCCTCTGGGCCTCCCCCCCTCGCGGCCCAGCCCCGCCCCCGGGTGGGCCTCGGCCCAACGAGGCGGTCCATTTGGCCGCCTCTAGGGTTCCCCCGCCAGCCAATCCAGCCCGCATCGCCCTCCTCTCCCCTCGTCGCTGTGCCGCCCGCCGCCACCACCAGCCCCGTCGCCCTTGCTGGTTCCCGCTCGCCCCCTCCTCCTACCTCGCCGGCCATGACCCGCGAGTGGGATGACGGGGCCGGCCGCCCCAAGCGCCGGGCTGATGATCGCCGGGCCCCTCCGCGCCCGTCGCCGGACGCACTTCGACGGGAGGAGGACCTCCGGCAGGAGCTTGACTCCCGCCCCGCCCGCCGCTCTCCGGCTCGAGCCACCCGCCGCTCCCCGCCCCGTTCTGGCCGCCGGTCCCCTGCTCGCGACGATCGCCGCTCCCGGTCCCCGGCGCGCCGCTCGCCACACCGGGCTGATTCGCTAGAACGTGGCCGTTCCCCGGCCGGGGGGTCCCGTCAATCCTCCCGGCGGCGGTCTCCCTCCCCGTCTCGCCGTTGGGACCGGTCCCCTTCGCCCCGGCCGCAGCCCCTGTCCTCCGTCACCGCCAACCCGACCTCCAACCGCTTCCAGCCCCCCCGCGCCCAAGCTGCGTTCCCGCCGACCAATGGGGGGAACGGGAACCAGGGGCGCCAGGGCGCAAAGAAGAAGAAGAAGAAGGGTCCTCCTCGCCCCCCGGTTGCTACGCCCGCTGCCGGTGTGGCCGCCCCCCATCCGGGCTCCGCCTCCGCCTCGGACGGTCCGCCGTGTTTCAACTGCGGGCTGTCCGGGCACTTCCAGGTGGTGTGCCCCAACCCGCCGATGTGCTATCTCTGCAAGGACGCCGGCCACCCCGCGATTCTCTGCCCGGACCGCCCGGTGACGGAGGAGCTTATGATGTACGGCCACGGCATCGAGGACATGGGCTTCTTCCACATCGAGGTTCCGGAGCTGCCCCTTCCCTCCCCCTCGCTCCTGGCTCTTGTGACTATCGTTGGCGAGGCCGTCGCCACCCCCGAGCTCATTGAGGCTGAGCTCAACCACTTGTGCAGATGCAAGTGGGATTGGCAGGTCACCCCCTCGGCGGCTAACTCCTTCACGGTGATCTTCCCCGACGCTATGAGCATGGGCTTCTGTACCTGCAGCGACAACATCACCTTGGCCCTCAACGGGATTGTGGTGAACATCTCTGAGCCGATGTGGGATCCCAAGGCCGTGGTGGTCCTCGACACGGCCTGGATCCTCATCGCCGGCCTGCCGGATGTGGCCCGGTCTGAGCGCGTCATTCGCGGCATGTCCAAGCTTTTGGGCAAGGTGGTGGTGGTCGACGAGCTATCTCTCCGCAAGGAGGAGGAGGTCTGGGTCAAGGTGAAATGCCTGGACTCCTCCAAGCTCCACGCCACGATTCGGGTCTTCTTCAACGACGACGGCTACGACCTCAAGATCTGCCCCGAGCCTCCGAACCACATCGGTCGCCCCCGCTTCTCCGATGATAGCCACATGGGGGGCGGCCCAGCTGACGACGACGGCTCTCGCCGCCGCCGGTCCCGTCACCCACGCCTCGAGGATCCTGAGGATGACGAGGACCTATCAGGGCACTCCCGCTCCCCATCCCCCGAGCCCGCCAACCCACCTCCGGGCCGTGGCGGCTCCGGGGCGGGACGTACCAGGGTCGGCCACTGACCTCGCAGTGGCTCTGCACCTGGCCTCTACGCCGGCCGCGCCTCCTTCGCCTCCATCCGAGTCGGCCAGTGACATCTCCAGTGTGGGCCTTCTCGTCATGCCGCCTTCGTCGCCGCACTCCCCTTCCACAGCCTCCGCTCCGCTCTCCTCGCTGTCTGCTCCGGACCCCCCGGCCACTCCTGGCTCGACCTCCCCGGTCCCCCTGAGTGGCGGTGGGGACCTCCCCGCCGGTGCCCCTGCTTCGGCCCCCCACCCGTGGGCGGTGCGGTTGGCGACACCCTGGAGACCATCGCCCCGCTCCCCTCGCCTGTGGCCTCCGACGCCCACCTCGCTCCGCCCTCCTCCCCGGCTGCGACGGTGGCCGTGATCGTGGCCTCTCCGACTGACGCTCACCCCCCTCCGTCGGTGGCGTACGTCAGGAGGCCCCGATCCACCTCGACGCCGGTGACGGCGTCCCACCGCAGCGCCCGCCTCGATGAGTCCCGTCCGGCGGACTTCCCGGCGCCGTCCGTCGCTGAGCGTGCGGAGCTCCGGGCCGCAGTCCGGAACCTCGAGTCAGGTGTGGATCCCGTCCCTCCCAGTTCTTCCAGTTGTTCCTTTTCCGCGCTTGAGGCCGTCCCTCTTGGCCACCTCGCCAAGGTGGCTAATGACTCTGCCATAGTTTTTAGGGGGGAGGTCGGTCCCCCCTTAGAACAGATCGCGGCCATTAGGGCTCGCGAGATCTTAGACGGCAAGCTGGCTGAGACTCGGGCGCGCTTGCTCTGACCCTCCATGGATTCGACCGCACCCTCCGCGGATCTAGGGCCTCCGGTGGCCGACGGTTTGATTCGTGGCCGCACCCGCTCTCGCACTGCCGCTCTACGGGCGCAAAGCGCCTCCCGTGTCTTGGGGTCAAGCAGCCCCCCCATGGGGGTTTAGATGCGAGCCCTTTTCTGGAACATCCGCGGATTCGGCCATGATGGCCGCCGCCGCCAGCTCATCGAATACATGCGAGACGAACACATTGACATCATTGCCATCCAGGAAACCATGCGCACTGAGTTCTCCCTCCAGGAGCTCGAGGGTCTTAGCTCTCACCTCTTCGCCTGGCATTGGCTCCCTTCTAGTGGGACCACTGGCCACTCTGGCGGCATCCTGCTAGGGGTGAAGGATGCCACCTTTGAGGTTGGGGGCATGGATCGGGGGGAATTCTTCATGAGTATGGAGATCTTTGAGCGGGCCCTCAACTTCAAATGGCAGGTCGTGATTGTCTATGGTCCGGCGGACCATAGCCGCTCCCCGTCCTTTTTAGAGGAGCTTCATCTGAAGATCTCCAACTCTCTCCTCCCAGTAGTTGTGGGCGGAGACTTTAACCTCATCCGATCCCCGGAAGAGAAGAATAATGACCGGATTAACCTCCCCCGGATGCAGCTATTCAATGACTGGATCGCGGAGCTAGGTCTCCGTGAGCTGGACTGGACGGGTGCCCGGTTCACTTGGACTAACCGTCAGGCTGACCCGACGCGATCCGTGTTGGATCGCGTCCTAGTTTCCCCGGAATGGGAATTATGCTGCCCCCTAGCCTCGCTCCGGGCGATTACCCGGATCGGGTCTGACCATGTCCCCCTCCTCCTCTCCACGGCCGACGAGCGCCCCCCCCGTCCCGCCGCGTTTCCGGTTTGAGCTCTTCTGGCTCAACCAGGCCGGCTTCCGGGAGGCGGTTGCCGCCCGCTGGATATTGGCCCGCTCTTCCCCCCATCGCGCCGTGTCTGTGGTTGACTCGTGGCACTTCTGTGCCAAGCTTGCCCGTCAATTCATGAAAGGGTGGGGTGCTAACCTGGGCCGGGATCTCAGAGAACGAAAAAAGGCCCTCCTCCTGGCTATTCAAGCTCTGGATGCCCGTGCTGACACGTCTGGAATATCCCCAGATGAGTGGATGGTCCGTTATGACCTTGAAGACCAGCTCTCATCCATCTACGTTGATGAACAGGCCTACTGGCGTATGCGGGGTACCCAACGATGGGTACTCCGGGGTGATGCCAATACCGCCTATTTCCAGGCGGTGGCGAACGGCCGCCGGCGCCGAAACTCCATTCATTGCCTTTGGGATGGAGATACCCCGCTCGTTCGCCCCTCGGCCATCCGCACCCATGTGGATGGCTTTTACAAGGCCCTATTTACCCCCACCCCTCGGGGTGGGGTTAGTCTCGCCCCCGACATCTGGTCGGGGGCCCACCTGGTTTCCGATGCAGTCAATGCTGCTTTAGTGGCTCCTTTTGCTGAGGAGGAGGTTCTCGCGGCTATCAAAGGGATGAACCCCTCCTCGGCCCCGGGGCCGGATGGCCTGCCAGTTACGTTTTTTAAGACGTTCTGGCCGACCATCAAGCTGGAGGTCATGGCTCTGTTCGAGGAATTCTTCTCTGGCACCATGGATCTTGGGCGCCTCAACTATGGCATCGTGACTCTTATTCCCAAGGTCCCGGGCGCCTCCGACATCCGCCAATTTCGGCCAATCACCGTGATCAATGTGATATTCCGGATTCTGGCCAAAGGGTACGCCAATAGGGTGACCCTGCTCGCGGACACAATTACCCACCCGAACCAATCCGCCTTCATTCAAGGCCGATTTATTCTGGATGGGGTTCTGGTGTTCCACGAAGTCCTCCATGAGGTTCGGCTGCGTCATCATCGAGCGGTGTTTCTGAAGCTCGACTTCCACAAGGCCTATGACACGGTCCACTGGCCCTTCTTGCGGGAAGTCTTGCTTCGCAAGGGCTTTGACGACCGGTGGGTGACTAGGGTTATGCAACTTGTCTCCTGTGGACGGACCGCGGTGAACATCAACGGGGACATTGGGCCCTACTTCCCCACCCTCTGTGGGGTTCGCCAGGGCGACCCTTTCTCACCGTTTCTGTTCAACATGGTGGTTGATGCCCTGGTAGCCATCCTTGATAAGGCCAAGGATGCTGGCCACATTCACGGTGTCGTCCCTCACCTAGTCGGAGGGGGGGGGGTCTCCCTCCTCCAATACGCAGATGATACCATAATAATGGTGGAGGGCACTGCCCATGACATTGCTAACCTAAAGTTCCTCCTCCTGTGCTTCCAACAGATGTCGGGCCTTACCATTAACTTCGATAAGAGCGAAGTGATGGTGCTCGGGGCACCTCCCGAGGAAGCACAGTCCATAGCGGACCGACTTAACTGTCGGTTGGGTTCTTTCCCCACGACTTACTTGGGGATCCCCATTAGTGACTCGCGCCTCACCGTGGCGGACCTCCGCCCCACGGTGACCCGTATGCAACATCGGGTCGAACCCTGGAAAGGCCGTTGGTTGTCGAAGGCTGCCCGGGTGATCCTTATTAACTCCTCGCTTGCTAGCCTCCTGTGGTTCCTCATGAGTTTCTATAGCCTACATGAGACCCTCCATCAGGAGATCGCCAAGTACCAGTCTAGATTCTTCTGGGCTGGGGAGGGGGATAAGCAGAAGTACCATATGGTTAGCTGGCCCGATATCTGCAAACCCAAGGACCAGGGTGGTCTCGGGATCCTGTCCTCCCGCCGCATGAACATAGCCCTCCCGACTCGTTGGCTCTGGCGCATTGCCAATGGGGATGGAGGCCTATGGCTCACCATCATCCAGAACAAGTATCTCCGTGGACAGCCCCTTGCATTCTGTCAGCGCTCGGGCGGCTCCCAGTTCTGGCAGGCGGTAGTCCAGCTGCTCCCGGTTCTCCGTATTGGCACTTCCATAGCGATCGGTACCGGATCATCGACCCTGTTCTGGTTTGATCGATGGCTTGGTGACTCCCCCTTGGCCGCGCGCTTCCCTGTGCTCTTCTCTATTGCAGTGGACCCGCATATATCTGTCGAGGCGGCCCTTATTGATCTAGGGCGCCTCGCCTTCCGCCGCCCCTTCGGACCTCAAGAGGTTGCTGCCTGGGATGCTCTTATGCTGGACATTGCCCTCCTCCCTATGGACAGCCTTGACTCCCCGGATGTCACCTCCTGGCGACTTGAGCTCTCCGGCTGCTTCTCCACCAAATCCCTCTACGCGGCCATTGCACCCTCGACGGCCCCCGAACCATTTAGTTTGATCTGGGATATTCGCCTGCCCCTGAAGATCCGGATCTTCATGTGGCAATGGATTCGTGGTCGCCTCCCGACTGGTGTGGAGGTTCGTAAGCGAAATGGACCTGGGAACGGGAAGTGCCCCTTGTGCGAGACGATGGAGGATGCTAACCACATCTTCTTGTGTTCTACGGCTCAGTTCCTTTGGTCCTGCTTCCGCGAAACGGTTGGGGGCCAATGGTGTAACACCAACTTCCCCGACCTGCTTGCGGAAATCCAGGCCTCCCCCCTCGCTACCGCCATATCAGATGGCTCTTCGTTGGGATCCTTGCCTGGACGCTTTGGACCGTCCGCAATAAGCTTGTCATTCAGAAGGTCCCTCTTCGACGTGCTACTGACGCCATCTTTAAAATGTGTGGATATTTGCAGCTCTGGCGGCCGCTTAGCCGCCCCCAGGATCGGGTCGTCATCAACAACCTCATCGCCGACCTCCGCTCGATGGCCTTCAGCTTGGCACCACCGCTCCCCCCCCCCCCCCCGGAGCCAGACTAGATGTTGTGCCGCACCCTCCGCGTGCGCGCCTTTCTTTTTTTTGTCTTTCAGGGCTTGTTGAGTTGTGCCCTCAGCATTAACCTTTCGACTTCTTGTGGTGCTAGACCTTTGTGTGCGTGTGTGTGTTGTTGAATCTTGTCGTGGTGCTTGGCTTTATCTATAAAGCGGGGCGAAAGCTTTTTCGATAAAAAACACATGGTTTATATATAAACCGAGTGCAAATCGACATAAGCCGAGTGTATTGAGCACACGGCTTAAAAGTTTTTCTCTGTGGTGGCACGTGAAAGGCGCACCGAACAAATTATGGCTCACGCGTCCTCCACCGACAAAACTATGCATGCCGCACTAAGCGACCGGACCAAGCACGGCGACTCACGCGCTGAACAATTCTCATATCATACTCCCATTTTCTTGCTTCGCCACCGGCGACCAAACCATGATGAATTCTACACAGTGTAAACTCGACCCACTCCTATATATATGGACGTTCGTACGTCCATAGATGCACACTAGACGATCGACTACGATCCAGCGTCCGCCATTTTCCAACGGCCAACGCTAACTAAGCAGCAGCAGCAGCAGGCTAAATTAAACCGGTAATCTAGCGCCGCTACTAGCTACTATGGCCGCCACGTCCCTGGCATTCGTGGCGCGCCGCGGCGAGCCGGAGCTGGTTGCGCCGGCCGGGCCGACGCCACGCGAGCTCAAGCGGCTCTCGGACCTCGACGACCAGGAGAGCCTCCGGTTCTACCGCTCCGGCATCTACTTCTACCGGGGCTGCCCCTCGCGGGCGCGCGCCGACCCGGCCAGGGTCGTACGCGACGGGCTGGCCGCGGCGCTCGTGCACTACTACCCCATCGCCGGGCGGCTCCGCGAGCTGCCCGGCAGGAAGCTCGCGGTGGACTGCACCGGCGAGGGGGTGTGGTTCGTCGAGGCCGACGCAGACGTCGCGTTGGACGAGTTCGGCGACACGCTGTGCCCGCCGGTCCCTTGCGCTGGCCAGCTCCTGTGCTTGCCGGAGAGCAACTGCGCCGTCGTTGTCGACCGTCCACTGCTCTACGTTCAAGTAAGTCTTGGGTGCATGCGTTGAAGAATTATTTTTCTTTCTAAAATAACTAGGTCAGGGTTGAAGAGTTGGTGGTGTATGCTTGAGAGCATGTCGACTTTTGTCTGTAATTTGCACTACGTGACACTGACATGCATCATGCATGATGGCATGAAGGTGACGAGGTTGAGGTGCGGAGGCTTCGTGTTCGGCATCCAGGTGTGCCATAACCTCATGGACGCGCCGGGCGTCACGCAGTTCCTGCAGGCCGTCGGCGAGCTGGCGGGCGGCATGGAGGCGCCAAGCGTGCGGCCGGTGTGGGCGAGGGAGCTGCTCGACGCGCGCGACCCCCCGTGCCCCAGCTACCAGCACCCCGAGTACGAGCTGGCGGCCGACGCGGCCAACGACAGGCTCCGTCCGGGCGCCGAGCTCGTGCACCGGGCGTTCCTCTTCGGCCCCAAGGAGCTGTCCTCGCTGAGGGACCAGCTACCGCCGCGGATGAGGTTGCGGTGCTCCCGGTTCCTGCTGCTGTCGGCGTTCGCGTGGCGCTGCCGGACCGCGGCGCTCGGGTACGCGCCCGGCGACGAGGTGCGGTTCATGTTCGTGGTGAACGCCCGCGGGAAGCGCGGCCGGCCACTCCCCGAGGGGTTCTACGGGAACGCGCTCACCTTCGGCGTGGCGCGGACGACGGCCGGCGAGCTCTGCTCGGGACCGCTGGGCCGCGCCGTGGAGCTGATCGTAGCTGCGATGGCGCGGGTCGCCGCCGACAACTACGCACAGTCGGTGGCCGACGCGCTGGTGCTGCTCGGGCGGCCACGGTTCACGACGGCGCGGACGTACCTTGTGACGGATCTGACCAAGGCGAACCTGCACAATGTGGACCTCGGATGGGGCCTGCCGGTGTACGGCGGGCCGGCCACGACGACGCTGGCCACGTTCCACATTCCTGCGGCCGGCGGGGGGATCACCGTGCCGATGTGCCTGCCGCCACGCGCCATGGAGAGGTTCACGGCCAATGTGCGCGCGGGGCTCTCGGAGGCTTCTTCGCACCGTGGGCGTTCTAGTGGCGTGGAGTCGGCCGTGCTGTCGAGGATGTAGGAATGTAATCTTTTTTTTTTTTAAAAAATGTAGGAATGTAACCTGAAAACACAACTCCTCACATAATCACTTTTCCTTGCGGAACATTTTAAACATAATTTCGAATCCAAATGAGCATAACATGATTTGGCTTTCTAAAGTGTAGTTGGTTTTAGGGGATACTATTCTCACTTAGACTGGTGTGCTTTTATTTGCTCTTAAGGAACACATCTCTACTATTAAGAAAAACTCTTTCGTTCACCCGGCTGATTTCTTGCGCGCTAGCCACCATATCTATTTTTGATCGGACGGCTCGGAAGCAACCTATAGGTTTTTGCAATTGGGCCATTGTTGAAATTTTTTCACCGCAACATGTGGTCTGTTGCAGATCGACGAGGTGTCCATGGTGTAGTTCTCTGGGGGATATATATATATATATATATATATATATATATATATATAGAGAGAGAGAGAGAGAGAGAGAGAGAGAGAGAGAGAACGGCTTTCCTACCATCACTAGCAGCAGAGGGTGCTATCGGAACCTTTAGTTTGCATCAAGATCCGAACTTTTATGTGGATAAGGTTCAGAATTGTTGCATTATTGGAGATCACATTTATAGAAGAGGAAAGCATGTGAGGAAGCTTTACTGGGTTGTGGATGAAAATGGCAAGCTAGGTTCTGACATGACAGACTTATAAGTGGAATGGGGGTAGCTGCTTTCCAGCATTGGTCAGCGAGCTTGCTCTATTTGGAGAAGGACTATTGTCTAGGTTTTGTTGCGTTCCTTATTGTGAAAGGTTCCATACATCTTGGGTTTTTAAGTAGGTTTTAGTCTCAAAGGTCTGATGCATCATCTACCAAGGGTTCTGCACCTTTTGCGTCACCTATGGCAAAACTACTGCATTTGTTTCCGGTTGTCCCAGTTGGCACTTGAAGAACACCATTGCACACCCCAGTGAGGAACTTGAATGAATCACCCATTTGTTTCAATCTTGCAAAGTGTGCTACCCACTGCCTGCTGTGCATCAGAAAGGGCCATCAAATTCACACCCAAAAAAGATTGTAGTCAAGGTGACCATTTATTTGGTTTGCAGTGCCAGCCCGTTGCCATAACTGCGTCCCTTTGGTTGGACTTCTTCAATCGCCAATATATACCGCTGCAGCCATTCGCCGGATTTGAAGAAGCTACTTTATCTACGATGGCAGGGCTGGGTGATGGCAAAAGAACCATGTGAGGTTCATCCAGCAGTATTTGTAATGTTGAAGATCATTTTGGAGAGGGAATCACGCTGCCCTGTGATGTTCGTGTTACCGGAGGAAGCGATGTTGTCGAGTGCAGCGACGTTCTGGTATAGATCAACTTTATCCTGGGCATTTTGGTTCGACTTCCTACTAAACTGATGGATTTATGCAGCAGCTTGATCTCCCTAACAACCTTGTTCCTTTGACGGTGAAACAAATATCAATGCTCACTCCTTCAACACAATATGGTGGTGCGCTGAGTCTCCATGGGATGCTAGTCAAAACTTAAACTTCAAATATGAAGGGATGTTCCATTGGTGTGATGCAGAATCGACGTGACTTGGACAGCGAAATTCTGTTTGACTTTGATGACGGGACTAGCAGGATTCAGGCCAGGAAATTTGTGAGTATGAGCCTGCTGTTTTCTGCGGCTGCGGCGCCAAGGCAGCCCAGCTGACCTCGTGGACAGACACCAAACCCGGCCAGAGGTACCTGTCATGCTCACGGACGCCGGTGAGGCACTCTACAAACTCCTTATTAAGTTGTTTTGCTGAAACATTTCAGACCGCGCAGAACACATCAAAACCTTTTCCCTGCAGGTTCGCGCTCGCCCCCTCTGGAGCTAGATCAACCCCAAACCAAGTGAATACATGAGAAAGATGCTTGTGGATCTGCGAGACAAGATCCGCCGTCTTGAAGATGATAATCATCTGCTGCGCGTTACAATCGCTCAACAGAGGGATATGATTGAGCATAGTGGTCGCTGTTGGCATTTCGACACAAGATCCGCGGTGTACATGCTTTTCTTTGTCATCCTAGCATCCATGGCTCATCGCATTTGGATTGTTTGAGTGGTTTAAGGCAGAGCTGTTTACCGGCTCTGTCTGTTGTATCAGTCGTTGTATCCAATGTTAAGACGCAATTAATACCTTTCGTTTGTTACTTTGTTTCATGCCAAAATGTTTACTTTGTTACAACTGCACTATAATCTGCACTGGTCGTTCTTGAACGCCAGCTTTGCTCACGCCATGTACGCGCCATACCTTTGTGTCTGTATAGGAGTCATACTTTGTTTAATATAGCGAAAAGGCAGGCAGCTCCTGGATGTATAAGTGTCAGACTACTCCACTGGGCCACATAACTAGGCTCTCACGAGCCGCCAACACTACCAAACACAACAAGATAGCAAGATTCAGCTTGGCGATTGAGTGGACTTGACTTCAAACATATGTGCTACTTTGAGACATGCCTATCACTCCTAACAGCTGTGCATCCCGCTCTCATGCCGACAGCTCCGGCTGCATGCAAGCCGGTGCGTTGCTGACCGTGCCCAGGATGCACGGAGTGGATTTATGTGTCGCTGCCTTTGTTTTGTAGCGAATGGCCGTATTTTTGTGTGAAAAGTTACCATAAACTAGTTAACTCATCGCTGTCTAACTTTACATATACGCTTGCTGTAGGCACGACACCAATGAACCGAAGCTGTCTCCGCTCACAGAAAAACACTGCTAGAGCATACACCAAGTGAAAATAACAAATCAAGCGACCGCGTGGCAATTATGAAAGCAAGAGAACGCGAGAGTGTTCACTCGGGCAGATCAAGTTAGAACAGCTACCAATCTAGTGCACCAAATTTTTGAGGAGATCACGAGGAGGTCCACGCGCGTGGCAGCGGCCACCAGGAGCTCCATGTTGTGTGCTCTGTTCCTGCGTCTTTGATGTGTTGGAAGAAATGATAAGGCCGAACAAAATCGGACACTATTTGGAGCGAGTCTGCTGCGTTGGACGCACCAACGGCCGCATGACCGCAAACGAACATGCATAACCGTTTTCCTGCTTTAAATGGACGAAATCCAGACATCCATTAGGGATCGTGTGTTCGAGTTGGCCTAATCGCCGACCACTGTTGTCTCACTGCGCACTTGAGCAGACTCAGAAGATGGTGGAGGAGAGTCGCCTTTGAGCAACCGCTTTGGTTATCAATGCTACATGCACTGAACCATCGATGCTGAAGTCGGCCATGATCCGCTGCTTCTCTGACATTCCACGGGTAGCCATCAACGCCCCCATCCAAGGCCACGAGCGGGCATCGACCAACTACCTCGTTAGGTTCACCGACATGGGATGTCGCGATAAAGTTGAAGTTGTGCGCTGGTGTTCTGCGACTGGCTGGGCATGCCCTACCTCGTGAAGGAGTGGTCTGCGGCCATGGAATCGACAATAACAATGTTCACCTGCCTTTCATATTTCATTCACAATTGTTTGTTCATGATTGGTGTACCCTCTTAGGCCAACTCTACATGTATATATTTCGAGTGCGTTTAACCACGTGTGAAGTGTTGGTGCCAACATTACATTCTAATCCATCTATCCCTAGACCAACACACACTCTCTCCCTCTCTCTCTCTCTCACACACACACACAGAGTATGGATTGTCAAAGGCGGCAGTGGATCGTCAAAGGGAGCTGCTCGACCAGGGTGGTGCACCAAGGGTTATAATGTTAGAGGTATAAAAGGCGACTGGTCCAATAAATAGAGTGCACACATACGATGTGCAAGGTTTTGGGACAAGTTCTGCTCGGTGCCACCACCATCTAGCACCTGGTCGACCAGGGTGGTGCCTCGAGGGGTACGACCTTCATTTTATGAAAGGTGCCTTATCCAATAAAAAGAGTGCAATCATATGATTGTGCAAGGTTTGTGCAATGGAAAATAAAAGTTCCCGTGTCATTATGACGATACTGGGATACTAGACCACCGCGAGGGGTATAAGTTTAAGGTGCCTAATCCAATAAAGAGAGTGCACACATACGATGTGCAAGGTTTGGGGACAAGTTCTGTTCGGTGCTACCGCCATCTAGCACCTGGTTGACCAGGGTGGTGCATTGAGGAGTACGACCTTCGTGGCATGAAAGGTGCCTGATACAATAAAAAAAGTGCACTCGTATGATTGTGCAAGGTTTGCGCAATGGAAAATAAAAGTTCCCATGTCACTATGATGATACAGGGATACTAGACCACCGTGAGGGGTATAAGTTTCGTGTTTCATTCATAATTGGTGTGTCATCATATGCTAACTCTACCAATATATATTTCAGGTGGGTTAAACCACACGTCAAGTGTTGGTGCCAATATTACATTCTAATCCGTCTATCCTTAAACACACACACACACACAGAGAGAGAGAGAGAAAGAGAGAGGAAGAGATGGAGAGGTCGAGATTATATGGATGGTCAGAGGTAGCGGCGGACCGTCAAAGGGAGCTGCTCAACAAGGGTGGTGCCCGAGGGGTATAATGTTAAGAGTTATAAAAGGTTCCCAGTCCAATAAAGAGAGTGCACACATATGATGTCCAAGGTTTGGAGACAAGTTATGTTCGGTGCCACCGCCGTCCACCACCTGGTCGGCCAGGGTGGTGCCCCGAGGGGTAAAATGTTAGATGCATAAAAGATGTTCGGTCCAATCAAGAAAGTGCACACATATGATGTGCAAGGTTTGGGGAGAAGTTATATTCGGTGCCACCGCCACCCACCACTTGGTCGACCAAGGTGGTACCCCGAGGGGTACAACCATCATGGTATGAAAGGTGCTAGATCCAGTAAAAAGAGTGCACACATACGATTGTGCAAGGTTTAAGCAACGGAAAATCAAAGTATCACTGGCCAATGCGCACTCTTAGTCTAATATCCATGCCATTATAATGTCAAGTGGATCTTAATAATTTTGTTTATGGCGGGTGTCCTAATTTGTATAATGTTCTAATAGACTACACAAGCAACGAAAAACCTAACCTACACATGCCGTTAAAACTCTCGGGCAGATGGCCCGGTCAGTGGCCGGTCATAAAAATGCGACCTAGAGGGACTCTTTAAAACGGGCCTCAAACGCCCAGGCTGGCCGGCACCCCTCGTATCCAGCCCAAATAGGGACGGATATGGGGGCGCCCAGGCGTTCCTGCCATGTCAGATTGGCGTTGGGGTCCCACAGGAAAACAGTCCGAAACCTGGCGATTCGAAGCTCGTCTCCTCCGTCGGACCGGCGGCACCACATGACGCTGCTCCGGCGGGGCGCGTAGTCCCTAGCCCGGTTATTTAATCCGACCGCCAGCACCAAACCCCTACCCTTTCACATTTCTCCCCTCCCGTCCGCCGCCGCCGCCACTTTCCACTCATCGTCGGCCACCACTAGTGGCCATGCCCCCACGCAGTCGGGTAAGGAGCTACCCATATCTACTCGGAGCACCATCTGCAACTCCTTGAGCGGATCCGAGCAAGGCGCAAAGCCCAAATCGCCGTGGGGCTACCTCTGGATGCTGTGGACCGGAGGAGGACTTGGAGAAGGAGGAGGATCCGGAGGAGGACTTGGAGGAGGAGGAGGAGGATGTGGGGGGCGCTGGGGGCGCAGATCTGCAGGCGGAGCAACAAGCCATCCTCGGTTTCCTTTCACTCGTAGTCGGATGTGGAGGCCATACGCCGTCATCGGTGGGACATGGAGGCGGAGCACCCCACGGAATTCGACGAGATGCTCGCGTACATAGATGAGGAGGTGGAGGAGCCGGAGCCCTCCTACACGCCCGTCCACCCGGCGCCCGGCACCGACGTCGTGGACATCTCCGACGACGAATCGTAGCTAGGGTGTCATGGTACGTAGGTTTATTTTGCATGGTTTGTATGGATCTAGGAGATGAGATATGAGAGACTTGGATGTAGAGGAGCAAATTTGAGGCGTGACCGGTCGCTGTCCGCAAACGCGCCCTGTCGGGTCCGTGGACGTTTGAGGAGTTTGATTTACTAAGACCGGTTGTAGATGCTCTAATATTTATGATATGAAAGGTGTCTGGTCCAATAAAAAGAATGCATAGGTAAAATTGTGAAAGGTTTACTGATGAAAAATGAAGGTTCCTCTTAATACAATATAGCGTGCATGGTATAAAATGAAGGTTCCCTAGATCAAAACACACAACCACAATTGATACCCATCATCAGCGCAAGTCAAAGTCTTATTTCTCGGTGCGAGCAGTGGCCGCACTTGCTCCAACTTTTCAGTTTGCAGAAAACCAGGCAGCCTCTGTTTAGCAATGGCAGCACCGTATGTGTAGGAAACCAAGCGCAGCCTTACTAATGCTGGACGTGACCGTGCATCTGAGTAGAAAGAAGAATAGAGCAAGCCATGTTTTCACAGGTCACCAGAGCGCAGCAAAAAAGAATGATACTCCTCATACTTTGTTCTGCGCAACGAGGAAAAGCTAGAAAGTGTGCGTACTTTGTTCTGTTGCACACGCAAAAGATGCAGGACCGGGCTTCACTTCATACATCACACATATATTCAAGTCTGACTTTGATAGTACGAAATCAAGGGTCGTTCTTTTTTGCTTAAAATGAGAATTAAAAGATAGCACACACGAGAATTAAAAGACCTTAAAGAGAGCCAGCGTGTCAGAACTAACGGCATTTGTGTGATAGCCTAAATCAGTTTTCACATCCACGAGCACACACGAGTATCAAGTTACTTTAGTAACAGCAGCCAGGAGGCACACACAAAATATGCATTTTTTCAGTATACTAGTACTAGTATGTACGTTATAACCTCCTAACGAAATTTTCTCCCACTATGGAAGTCGGGAAGCCCCCGCGTCGGCCCCTGCTCTGGCGACTCGGGTGGCACCCCAACCCTAGCCGCCGTCGGGGCCTAAATCATTTTCCTCCCTTCCTTCCGCCGCCGTCGGAGGACGCCGCCGGCCTGTGCCTGGAGACCGACGGCGGTGGCGGGGGTCCTTCCTCTCTCCTGCGTGTCAGGGGTGGCGGGGCCCCAACGCGCGTGGAGGTGCGGCTGATCTAGAAGCGGCGGCGATGGCTTCGACGATGTCGGCGGTGGTCAGCCCTGCCTCGGGCCACGGGCGGCTGCTGGCTTGGATCGGGCGGCGGCGCGATGCGGTCTGCGGCGGCGCGTATCGGGCTTTAGATTGGCGACGGCATCGAGGGCCTGATGGAGTATCAAGTTATTTTCTCTCCCATTTTATGAAAGTCAGGAGGCCCTGCGTCGCCCCCTGCTCAGGCGACTCGAGTAGCACCCCAACCCTAGCCACCGTCGGGGTCTAAATCATCTTCCTTCCTTCCGCCACCGGAGGATGCTGCCGGCCTGCGCCCGCAGGCCGATGGCGGTGGCGGGGGTCCTTCCTCTCTTCCGCGTCTCAGGGGTGGCGGGGCCCCAATGCGCGTGGAGGTGTGGCTGATCTAGAAGCGGCGGCGATGGCTTCGACGACGGCGGCGGTGGTCGGCCCTGCCTCGGGCCATGGGCGGTTGTCTGCGGTGGCTGGCTTGGATCTGGCGGCGGTGCGTCATGGGGCTTTAGATTGGCGACGGCGTCGAGGGCCTGGTGGACTGCTCAGCGGCACCTCTGCCAGATCTGTTCTGGCCGGTGTAGCCAGCGGTGGTGGTCATCTTCTTCGTCGGAGGTGGCCGACCAAAGGCTGGGTGGTCGGATCTTGAGATCCATCATTTAGTCCCGGCTGCGAGTTGGGAAGACATGGTTGCCGATGAAAACCGAGCCGACGGCAGGTGATGGCGACCTTCTACACCGTTACATTCATGAAGGCATCGTCGTTTAACTACTGTCGACCCACTTTTGCTGCTCTGGGGGAAACCCTAGGATCTGGTGTTCCAGATTGGACGATGAAGCTTTCGTCCATTAAAAATGTTAGAGCACTCTTTCTCCCATTTTCGAGTCATTGATCTCTCTTTGAAGTTCTACTTAGCAGCACAGTCTTTTTATCTTTTTCATTGGCGTTGAGAATAGTATCACTGACGAAGATCACAAACTGAATGATACGAAATGAAACAACACTCCTGGGTCCCATTGTAGTACTGGCTATTGCCAGCTACAAATGAAAAAAACAATGGCTACAATGGCTAACGCTGCGAAGAAAGACAATAAAAAGTTACAACATCGAGCATGTTTATCTCGTCGTTCAAATTTTTGAAATGCAACAGCCCCAGTTTCATATATGAAATCTCTCTTTGAAGCAGTAGACATTTCAACTGTTTTTGCTTAGTGCTCTTTTTTAGGATAAAGAGTAACTTGTAGCAAACACCGGCTGTTACCTGCATGCATGAACACAATACCAAAGCATTGCTCGTTAGGCTCAGCAGTACACTTCATGCACCTTGTCCTAAATAGTGTTACTGATTAATTAAATAGTTCAGTGATAAAATCTACCGCAACCTTGCATCCTCTACAGTTTTTCGCTAATTCTAACTACATTGACAAGTTAAATGCAGCCGTGAATGCATTCAAATACATTAGTTCATTCCATTTGTATCCCTATTCTAAAGTTATTTTGTTGCCAACAATCGGCTCATGGAAGTAGTTTGGTCATTTGTACAATGTCTGGCAATGACAGCCGGAGCACAAAGGTCCAAAACTGTACCCGGCCCATAGAATACAAGTAGAGCTCGATCAAAACTAGGTGATTTAGGGAGATGCTCTGACCATGTAATGAAGGCGATGCAACCATTGCCATCGTCGAATGTGAAGGAAACGTCCACCTTCCCAACGAGCCTGACCTGCAGATCAAATTTGGGAGGAACTGGTCAAATTGGCATTATGGAGAGGGGTATATGGCCACACATAGTTGTTGGCTAGCTTGTCAGGTAAAGGATTAACAACAGATGGATGGCCTTGGGCACATGGGATGATGAGAGAGAGAGAGGCTTACCTAGTCGTGAAGCCCACCAGCCGCCGTCTCCAGTCCGAGGTACAACCAGTAACAACACTAGTGGGCGTTGCGGCTAGGGTTGGCCGCCTGCATGCACCTGCCTGAGTGAGGAAGGAAACCAAACATGTTAGGGAAGGAAGGGGAGAAGATGGGTCAGGGAGTAGCCACCTTGACCCTACTAAGGACATCCTCAAGGAGATAGGCATGCATTAAAACTTCAGACATGGAGTCTTCCTCATCTACGGGAGTGGTAGAGACGATGCTGGACATAGTTTGTGCTAGAGGATGATGACGGCTGTGCTGGCTAGCTGGTTCTGGCTCTCATATCCATCGTATTTCAGCCCATCAGACCAATCCGGAGAACGATGCCACGCCGAGTTCGAGGGAAGGCAAGTTGAGGATCTGACCATGCCGTCTAGGTAGGCCACGGGTGCGACAGAGTGAGGACTGCGGCATGCATGAAAAAAGCCGGAACATCGGCTGTGTGCTGGACATGCATCAGTTTACTAGCTGGCGTGTGGGGGTTCCTTTTCATTGCATGCATGCCATCAAGATGAACATTGACTTCAGCGGATTTGCGCTCCAAAACACAGTGCCTTGTGACCGGCTTCTATTCATGTAAATACTCGCCGGGTCATGGGAGTGATTCCGCATGTGTCCGGGTGAAAAGATGTCTACCTACTTATAATTACTTGAAATATATATCCATAGCTTGCTATTCTTCGGGTTATGCACCAACGATTTTTTTCCTTCGTACAGACTCTTCACTTTGAAAACATTATACTACTCACAAGTTGGAATAATTTTTTAGTAGTCTTATAGCTGCCCATTAGAGGGTGGAGAAAAGAGGAACCGAGCCATCACCTGTGCTTGCTATTGAGGTGCCATGGTGTTTTACAGGCCCATCCGGGTTGTGACGGAAACAAACCACACACATATACTACAAAAAGGAGAGAAATGAAGAAGAACAAAAAATCTCGCATCTTTGCTGAGCAAAGAACCGAACGGAGGCTAAGAACCTTTGGTGGGCTCAGAACCTTGTGTGCATGGCCCGATGGCTGCAGCGTGCAGGCCGTGCCAGCCTACAGGCTGGGCCTATAGCCTATGCCCATGTGCATGTGGTCCAACTTGTGCTCAAAGAGGAAATAAACTTTAGACATCAAAAATGAGAAAAATGCAAAGGGGGAAAGAGGCTGGAACATATCCCAATACTTGCATGTGGCTGAGATAGCACTCTCTGCTAAGAAACACACCAGCCATGCTTTTCCCTATATATATAGAGAGAGAGAGAGGGAGGAAGGACCAGGGCAGCAAGCTGGCCTGGGACGGTGACCGATGGCATGGAATTAGTTGGGGAGGTGGCATGGTCGCGAATCCACGAGCTCATGGATTTGTGTTTTCTTCTGTTACAAAAAAATTCTGCAACATACAGTTTGAAGGGAAAAACATGTTCGCGAAAGAAAACAAAACATTTCAAAAAGTTTTTTGCAACAAGTCTATTGTTGTAGAAAGCCGATCAAGGCTTTTGTTGCAGATCCCCGCAAAAAAGGCTTTTGTTGCAGAGATCAAAGAAAAAAAAGATTGCAACAAAGCCATTGTTGCAAAGTGACAAACGCAACACTAGCTTGTTGCAAGATTCTGTATAGCATCATTTAACTTGTTTCTTGGGCTTCTCCGCGATGTTTCGAGGACAATCCCTCCATTTTTTTATTACTTCGCATATTTAGTTTTGTCACGAGTCAAACTTTGTAAATTTTAATCAAATTTATGCAAAATATTAACATCCATAACACTAAATCAATACCATTAGATCAGGATTGAATATATTTTCATATCATATACTCCCTCTATAAACTAATATATCTAAACGATATTATCTTAGTTTACAGAGGGAGTATATTTGTTGTTGTGAACGTTTAGATTGTTTCTTATAAACTTGATCAATACTTATAAATTTTGACTTAGGTCAAAACTAATACATGGAGTAAATAAAAATGAAGGGAATACCAGGTTTCATCATGGATGGGTTCATGTAATCTCATTCGGGATTACTAAATCTCAGAAGTCTCAGTGGATGCTATTTTTATGAGATCTTACGTGAAGATTCGTTACATGTTACTATGTCATTTGACTTAGACTTGTTAATTGTTAAGCCACACACAACCCCATTGTGGTTTAATGACGTACATGATAGGCTGGTCATAGTGGGGAGTAACTTATACTAGTGTCATGCATATGACACTAGTCTAAGTTACTACCATCATAGTGCAAAGTAACATAGTACTAGTGTCATAGATGGTTTCATTTATTAGCTCATATACTCATTATGCCTCGAGAAGCGCTATGTTACAGTAACATATTATGTTATCACAAGCACCTCTTTCCTCATTAAACACGTGCCACATAAGCAAAATTGTCTTGGGATGTGTTAAGTTACTACCTAAGTTACCCCCACTATATGAGGAATAAAACTAAGCCTGAGTTGACCTGTAGACCTGAACCATTTTCTAGGGTTTAGTGACAGGACAGGCGGCGGCGGCGGCGATCCCGATCTCCCATGCGCGCGCACCCATCCTGGACGATCCCCGCGTTGTATCCAAGCCCTGATCGGTGCTTCCTCTGCGGCTGCTCTCGGGGTGAGCAAGGGGGGTCCTGGTACCCCTACCCACCCTTGGAGTGCGAGAAGAGGTGGCATCTAGGGTTTTGGGACGGGCGACATGGCGTCAGAGGAATCGAGGAAGTCGAGGGAGAAAGTGGAGCATATGTTGGAGAAGATGAAACTGACAGACAAGGAGAGCAAGAAGCTGGTGTCGGTGTCAAAATCGGCGGATCTCGGGTAGGGGGTCCCGAACTGTGCGTCTAAGGTCGATGGTAACAGGAGACAAGGGACACGATGTTTACCCAGGTTCGGGCCCTCTCTATGGAGGTAATACCCTACGTCCTGCTTGATTTATATTAATGAATATGAGTATTACAAGAGTTGATCTACCATGAGACGGTAATGGCTAAACCTTAGAGGTCTAGCCTGGCTATAATTGTCATAATGATCTAGCATATATCTATCAACTAGCCTGGCCTTGGCTTATATAATGCACCAGAGGCCTAGGTTAACAAGAGTCCTAGCCGAATACGTTGATGGAGAGGAGTCCTTGTTTTGATCACCATGTCTTGTGGAATACTCCTTGTGTGTGGCATGGGCTGCCCAAAGTGGCCCATGAGTGAACCGTCGTGGGGGTCCTCGGCCCGATCCAGCTGGTTGGGTGACGACGTGGTGAGTACCCCCTAGTCCATGACACCGTCAGTATCCCCCTAAACCGGTCTTCAAGTTGGGGACGCTCCTCGATTCTTCCGAACTGTTCTTCGTCTTTGGTCGTCGGTCTTGAAAACTGGTTCAACAAATCTTCTCATCTTCGATCTTGAGGATCGCCGAAGTGCATCCGAAGAGTTTACACATCGGGTATCCGAGGAGACCCTTTAAGTTTCCGGCCTTTATCAATGCCTTGTTATTTTTATGCCACACCTCGGGTTTGAAGTTGTTCCCGGGCGGCGGTGTCCTCTTGCGTCCGAGCTCCAACACCGGACTGCATTCGAGATATCTTTTGCAGCCGAGCACCAATGGCGAACTGCATCCGAGCTCCACCGCCGGACTGTATCCGAGCTCCAATGCCGGACTATGTCCAAGCTCCAACGCCAGGCTATGTCCAAGCTCCAACGCTGGACTATATCCGAGGTGTCATAAATCACCTTGGTTCAAAAAAGTTGAAGGAGTTTAGCCGAGCTTAATGCCGGAAATGCCCTCTATGGAGCCAGCCACTAGCGCCCGAGCTTTATGCCGGACTGCTTCCAAGGTGGTGCACCACCCCGACTGCGGGCCTATTTTTTGTCAATATTTTTGATTGGTGCAATTTATTCTCTACCAAGATATATAACCAGTAGCCCTCAAGGTGTGTATCGGTCTAAAACCCGGGATGCACCTGAAGGATGACATAAGACAGCTGATCCCAGTAGCCCCTAAGACTCAGGTTGATTCACAAAATCGGCCCGAGTATTGATGACCCACAAGTATAGGGTATCTATCGTAGTCCTTTAGATAAGTAAGAGTGTCGAACCCAACGAGGAGCAGAAGGAAATGATAAGCGGTTTTCAGCAAGGTATTCTCTGCAAGCACGGAAATTATATGTAACAGATAGTTTTGTGATAAGATAATTTGTAACGAGCAACAGGTAACAAAAGTAAATAAAGTGCATCAAGGTGTTGTAGCAAAGGATAAGCCTGGACAAATTCTTATATAGAGAAAAGCGCTCCCGAGGACACATGGGAATATCGTCAAGCTAGTTTTCATCACGTTCATATGATTCACATTCGGTACTTTGATAATCTGATATGTGGGTGGACCAGTGCTTGGGTGCTGTCCTTACTTGGACAAGCATCCCACTTATGATTAACCTCTATTGCAAGCATCCGCAACTACAACAAAAGTATTAAGGTAAACCTAACCATAGCATGAAACATATGGATCCAAATCAGCCCCTTACGAAGCAATGCATAAACTAGGGTTTAAGCTTCTGTCACTCTAGCAACCCATCATCTAATTATTACTTCCCTCTACTTATTAATTCCCAATGCCTTCCTCTAGGCCCAAATAATGGTGAAGTGTCATGTAGTCGACGTTCACATAACACCAGTAGAGGAGAGACAACATACATCTCATCAAAATATCGAACGAATACCAAATTCACATGACTACTAATAGCAAGACTTCTCCCATGTCCTCAGGAACAAACGTAACTACTCACAAAGCATATTCATGTTCATAATCAGAGGAGTATTAATATGCATATAGGATCTGAACATATGATCTTCCACCAAATAAGCCAACTAGCATCAATTACAAGGAGTAATCAACACTACTAGCAACCTGCAGGTACCAATCCCAGAATTAGAGACAAGAATTGGATACAAGAGATGAACTAGGGTTTGAAAGGAGATGGTGCTGGTGAAGATGTTGATGGAGATTGACCCCCTCTCGATGAGAGGATCGTTGGTGATGACGATGGTGATGATTTCCCCCTCCCGGAGGGAAGTTTCCCTGGCAGAACAGCTCTGCCAGAGCCCTAGATTGGTTCTGCCAAGGTTCCGCCTCGTGGCGGCGGAGTCTCGTCCCGAAATCTTGCTTATGATTTTTTTCCTCAACGAAAGACTCCATATAGCAGAAGATGGGCATCGGAGGGCCACCAGGGGCCCACGAGGTAGGGGGCGTGCCCAGGGGGTAGGGCGCGCCCCCACCCTCGTGGCCAGGGTGTGGCCCCCCTCTGGAACTTCTTGCACTCAGTATTTTTTATATATTCTGAAAGTGACTTCCGTGAAGTTTCAGGACTTTTGGAGCTGTGCAGAACAGGTCTCTAATATTTGCTCCTTTTCCAGCCAAGAATCCCAGCTGCCGGCATTCTCCCTCCTTATGTAAACCTTGTAAAATAAGAGAGAATAGGCATAAGTATTGTGACATAATGTGTAATAACAGCCCATAATGCAATAAATATCGATATAAAAGCATGATGCAAAATGGACGTATCAACTCCCCCAAGCTTAGACCTCGCTTGTCCTCAAGCGAAAGCCGAAATCGAAAAATATGTCCACATGTTTAGAGATAGAGGTGTCGATAAAAATAAAATACGGACATGAGGGAATCATGATCATTCTTAGAACAACAATTTATATATAATTCTTGTCATATGATCTCTTATGCTAGAGTAACAATTCAATCACAATTTCAAGTATGAATCATAAACTCTAAAAAACTATAATCTCTGTCATTGGAGCAATTGCAATTTATCATAACATAGGAAAGAGTCAATATAAGAGCTTTTCAGCAAGTCCACATACTCAACTATCATATAGTCTTTCACAATTGCTAACACTCACGCAATACTTATGGGTATGGAGTTTTAATCGGACACAGAGAAAGATAGGGGCTTATAGTTTTGCCTCCCAACGTTTCACCTCAAGGGTAATGTCAACAATAATAGCTCATGAAAACTCACATCTAATTAGCCATATATATCAGGATCTTTCCAACATGTTGTGCTTGCCAAAAGATAAAATGTAAAAAGGAAGGGTGAAGATCACCGTGACTCTTATGTAAGGTAGGAGATAAAAGTCAAAGATAGGCCCTTCGCAGAGGGAAGCAGAGGTTGTAATGCGCTTTTATGGTTGGATGCACAAAATCTTAATGCGAAAGAACGTCACTTTATATTGCCACTTGTGATACGGACCTTTATTATGCAGTCTGTCGCTTTTATTTCTTCCATATCACATGATCGTATAAAGCTTATTTTCTCCCACACTAATAAGTCATACATATTTAGAGAGCAATTTTTATTGCTTGCACCGATGACTTAAGGGATCTTACTCAATCCATAAGTAGGTATGGTGGACTCTCATGGCAAAAATGTTTTAAGGGTGTTTAGAAGCACAAGTAGTATCTCTACTTGGTGCAAAGAATTTGGCTAGCATGAGGGGAAAAGGCAAGCTCAATCATGTTGGATGATCCATGACTATATAATTTATCTCAGATGTAAGAAAACATAACCCATTACGTTGTCTTCCTTGTCCAACGTCAACTCTTTAGCATGTCATATTTTAATGAGTGCTCACAATCATAAAAGATGTCCAAGATAGTGTATTTATATGTGAAGACCTCTCTTTCTTTATTACTTCCTATTAATTGCAACGATCACCAAAACTGTAACATCCCAAATTCTCAATTTGGAATGTTATACATATATCATTCTTGCATATCATATTTTATTGCATTTCGTCTCGCGATCCTCGAAATCCTAAGCAACTCAAGGACCCTCGGAGAGAGTTGGGGATTTCCCCGGTTTTCAAATTTGGTTTTTATCAAATTTTGGAACGAGGATTTTTGTTTTAATTATTTTCTCTCCGAAAAATATTTCATATTAAAATATATGAGAGGAGATAATATGACTTCTCCAAAATAAATGAAATATGGGAGGAAAAATATTAAAATCAAATATTTGTTTTTATTTGGATTTTATTGCAATTTTATTTGCATTAGAAAAAAATTGCACGTTTATCAAAGTTGCATTTTAGGGCCAAGAAAATGTTCATCTCATTCTAAATATTTTATTTAGACGGTGAAAATTTATTTTGGCATTTTTTAGTTTTATATTTTATTTTCTAGGATTTTTTTCTATTCGGCGGAATTGTTTAAAAAAAATAATCGGGCAGTGGCCAGCTGGGCCGAAGCCTAGTCGCCGGCCCGCCTCCCCGCGCGCCGTCTCCCCCAGGAGACCGAGCCGCCACCGCCTCGGATGAGGAGTCCGGCCGGGACTCCTCCTCGCCGCCGCCTTGGCCCCTCCCCAAGCCACCGTCCCCCCTCCTTTAAATACCCCGCCACCGCCACCACCACCCACCCCGCCGCCGCTGCCGCGCCTCGCCGCCGCCGCCCCACCCCGCGCCGGACTTCGCCGGAGGTAGAACCTATTGGTGTTTTAATAAAAAAACCCGGTTCGGTTTTTTAGAAACCCTAGTTTTTTTGGATAGATCGGTTCGCTGGTTTTTCCCGGTTCTTCTCTTTAGCAGACGTTCGTCCGTATGTTTGTTTTAACGAACGGTTTTCGCCCGTTAGTAACAGACAACGAACGCTCGTTCGTTAGCCTGTTCGTCAGTTTTCTTTTATCGGATTTTTCCGTGATTATTTCTGATCGTGATTTCTGATCCGATCTTCGTTCTAGTTTATCTTTTCGCTCGTTTGTCGAAATCAGGCGATTCAAGCGCCTAGATCTTCGTCTCGAGACCCTCTTTCTGTTTAACCAACTTGAACAAGCTTTTGCTACTGTAAAATTTGACCTTAGTCCAGATTAGTAAACGGATCTTGTTTCTTTTGCAGTTTGAGTTTCGTTGCTCCGTTTGATTTGATTCTTTTTGCTAACCGGAGTTCTTAAGTTGAACTTTCTAGCTAGATCTTCTTATTTGAGTTTTAGCTGTGTTTCTTTGCTTGTTTGCTTATGTATGCTATTGTTTGTTTGCGATAGAATTCCCGTAGTGCGAAGCGTGTTATTTGGAGTCCCTAGGTTTCACGGATCGTTAGCAAGGCAAGTAACACTTTGATCATATCCCTTTATCACCCAGTTTTATGCATTAGTTCCAATCCTCAAACATTGCATGGTTAGGATGTCATTAACCTTTGGGTTGGGAAGTAGTTGATGAGGTAGAACCTATTGCCCTGTTATATTCAAACCTTGGGAGTTCCTTATACGAATTGCTTATGCTGCTATGCTATGCTCGTAGACGTGGTTTGGGTGAGTGAAATCCATGACAGATGTGAGATTGTTAAATAATAGTTTAACTTAAGGTGGCAACTTGAACACACATCTGGGTGGATTGAGGCACCTGGAGTACCCAGTGTTGCCTGTATTTTTGGAGATCCCGGGGTTCCGTGTGATTTTCCTATGGACCACCACCCAGGCTCAAAGGGAACTGAGATGATTCATGCTAGAAACTTCCGTGTGCAGCCACCAGCTATTATGGGCTCTAGCATAGTTGAGTAAGTTACGTGAAGCTCTTGAAGAGGTGGATCAGCAGGTAGTGGGTTGTAGGTTTGGTATGGTCTGCCCGGAGTAGAGAGTTAATGTTTCTGAAAGACTGTGTCTCGATCATTCGTTTCTCAAACATCATGTAGTGCGAGAAATTCAACGGAGGCGATCGAGTCTTGTGGGGGAAAGTGCGCAAACCTCTGCAGAGTGTACAATCTAATCATGGTTAGCCATGTCCCCGGTTATGGACATCTTGAGTATCTAGTACTTGGAGTATCTTAAGTATCTCATCACTTTTAACTTAATACTGTTGGGTTGATAACTACTTTAATTGGGATTGAGTTGGAGGAACCTTCTCAATGATGTTTCAACTACCATGATAGTTAAATAAAAATCTATTCCTTTGTTGTAGGGAAAAATTGGATTTTCGCAAAAACTATAACCATAGAGCTTTCCACTAGCCAAATATGCATGTAGTGATAGCATTATTCTGTTCTTGCTCTACTGTGTTACTTTGCCAGCATATTCCATGTGCTGACCCGTTTTCGGGCTGCAACGTATTATGTTGCAGACTTTTCAGACGAGGAGTAAGGTTCGTTAGGTCGTTGTCGTGCAGCTCAGCTACTCCGTTGGAGTTGATGGACTCACTTTATCTTCCAAGCCTTCCGCTGTTATCGTATTAGATGGCCTTAAGCCATATTTATTGTAACAAGTTCTGTTTGGAGACATTCGATGTAATAAGTGTGTGATTGCTACTCTGTTATAAATCCTCGAGTATTGTGTGTGTCAGCATTACCGATCCAGGGATGACACTGAAGCACAGAGACTTGACCGTTTGAGGTCGGGTCGCTACAAGATGGTATCAGAGCACACGCTGAGTGTAGGACACGACCACTAAGCTAAAACCATAGGTCACTCTTCTCTTCTCATTTCTGACTCCTCTCCATTTTCTACTCCTTAGGATGGCGGGCACAAGGAACAAGTTTGCACAACCGGATGAAGAAGAACCTTTTGGACGACACTTGAAGGAAGTCACTAGGTACCTGAACATAGGAATACCAAGCTTCACCGGGACTTACAATGCCAATTTACCAGAAGAGGAGTGATGGATGATTCAAGTTCAAGTTCCAGGAAGGACCTTCACGCCAGTCACTAAGCCCATAGAGTTTTCCTTTGATGCACCAACCTGGAGTCTAGGAAAGAGTATGGCAGCTCACATCACCATGTGACGTATTGGAGAAGTTTACCAAAAGGAGCTTAAGGATACTATCTATCAGATTTGTGGGCGTCGAGACAAGCAATGGGAGATGATCAGCACCAGGAAGGATAGATCAATGGCAGCTTTCATCCAGGAACTAAACCAGCACATTCGACGCCAGGAGAATCAGATGTGCGCAGGCATGATAGATCTGAAGAAGGCAATGACTAGGATCATGGAACTGGAGGAAGAACTCAAGGCTACACGTGAAGATTATGAGGAAGAAATTGTCGTACTACTGGAGAAGAATGACGATCTAGAAAGGAAGCTGGGAGTATTCCTGGGAGACCCCGCACCAGGAGGAGAAGACGAAGAACCCAAGGAGATTCGCCCGGAGGACTACATCATCATCGACGACACTGACTCCGACCTTAGCGATGATGACTTTGAAGACGAAGCTGGAGCAGACATCATGGAGTCTTCAACCGAGGAATATTTTTAGTAGACCACCACATCAGTAGTAGTATTCCACCATGTAAATATTGTAGCGCGAGCACTTTTGCGATAGTTCTAGACCGATTTTATGCCTTGCTTGATTGATTGAGTGAAATGTTTGTGTTTGTCTCATGTGCATATGGGTAGTCCTTTCTCATTAGACCTCATTCTATTCTAATCTCTCCCCTCTAAACCCATCAGATGCCTCCGAGACGTGACCTCGGATTTACCTTCCCACCGGAGCTCACTCAGTTGATCCAGCAATAGAATACCCTGATGCAGTTGTTAGTCCAGAACCAAGGCAACAACAACAACAACAACAACAACAATCCACCACCACCACCACCACCACCACTAGTTGACAACTTAGCCCGTTTTCTGAGGTTGCAGCCGCCGGTGTTTTCCAGTAGCACCGAGCCTATAGTAGCAGATGATTGGCTCCGCAGGATTGGAAGGGAGTTAACCACTGCAGGATGTACTAATGCTGAGAAGGTGTGTTTTGCCGCACATCAGTTGGATGGACCAGCAGCCTCGTGGTGGGAGAATTACACTGTCACCTACCCTATAGCCACGGTGACATGGGACCAGTTTCAGGAAGCCTTCCGTATAGCCCATGTCTCAACTGGAGCAATGAGTATGAAGAAGCGAGAGTTTTGCAACTTACGCCAGGGGAACCGTACTGTGGCTCAGTACCGGATGAGTTTAGCAAGTTATCTTGCTATGCCCCTGATGATGTGGCCACAGATGTCGCAAAGCAGGAGAAGTTTATGGAAGGGCTAAATGATGAGATGAGCATGCAGTTGATGGTGGCAACATTCAACAACTACCAGGAGTTGGTAGATAAGGCTCTTATGATTGAAGGGAAGCAACAGCAGATTGAGAACCGTAAGAGGAAATATGGACAGGGGAGGTATAACTCAGGAGCTCAGCAGAAACCTCGCCTAACCCCAAACTCGGGAGGACTTGTTCATAACCATGGAGGCCACACCCATAATGGAGGAAGTAACCATAACCATACTGGCCCAAGGAATGGGAATGGGAATGGAGCAAGCAACAATCAGAACCGCTCCAATCCAGCCACACCCGCGAAGAGAGACCTAAGCCACGTTACTTGTTTCAAGTGCGGGAAGACTGGACACTATGCCACGGAGTGCCCTGAAGGGAAGAATGGAAACAGAAATGGGAGCGCTGGGAAGAATCCCAATCCATTCAACAAAGGACAAGTGAACCACGTTAATGTGGAGGAGGTTGAAGAGCAGCCAGACGCGGTTATAGGTAAGTTGTTGGTTAAGTCATTTACCGCTCTTGTTCTTTTTGATACTGGTGCATCGCATTCATACATATCAAGGGAATTCGTGGATAAGTTTAAACTACCGACCCAAACCCTTAGGACCCCTCTATTAGTAAGTTCACCTGGAGCAGAGTATATGGCTAGTCGATGGTGCGACCAGATAGCCTTAACCATCGGCAACCATGTTTTTCCATCCGACCTAATTATCTTGGAGTCACAAGGATTGGATGTGATATTAGGAATGGATTGGATGTCAAAGTACGGAGGAAGCATTGACTATGTTCGTATGCCAATTTCTCTCACCACCCCGGAGGGAAAAAGGATCAAGTACGTATCTAGGCATGCGCCTAGAAGTAGCCAAGTAAATACCCTCACGGGAGTTGTTCAGGAGGAAGTGCCTATAGTAAGGGATTACCCGGATGTTTTCCCAGAGGAGTTACCAGGCATGCCACCGGATCGAGATATCGAGTTTTTGATAGAGCTATTGCCAGGCACAGGGCCAATATCCAAGAGACCTTATCGGATGCCCGCGAATGATCTAGAGGAGATTAAGAAATAGATCAAGGAGTTATTGGAGAAAGGTTACATTCGACGGAGTTCATCACCATGGGGAGCCCCAGTGCTTTTGGTTGAGAAGAAGGATAAGTCCCTAAGAATGGTTGTTGATTATCGGGCCTTGAATGAAGTGGCGAACAAGAACAAGTACCCATTGCCGATGATCAATGATCTGTTTGACCAGATGCAAGGAGATAAGGTGTTTTCAAAGATCGATCTGCGATCAGGATACCATCAGTTGAAGATACGAGAGAAAGATATACCAAAGACAACATTCACCACACGGTACGGGTTATACGAATATACAGTCATGTCGTTTGGACTGACTAACGCCCCTACCTACTTCATGAGCATGATGAACAAAGTATTCATGGAATATTTGGATAAGTTTGTTGTGGTGTTCATTGATGATATAATGGTATATTCGAAGAACGAGGAGGAGCACGAAGAGCATTTGCGATTAGTTCTCGATAAACTCAGGGAACATCAGTTGTATGCCAAGTTCAGCAAATGCGAGTTTTGGTTGAAGGAAGTCGGATTCCTTGGACATGTTATATCAGGAGAAGGTATAGCAGTAGACCCCACCAAGATTCAGTCAGTCACTGAATGGTTGGCACCCACTTCAGTTAGCGAGATCCGCAGTTTTCTTGCACTCGCAAGATACTATCGGAGATTCATTGAGAATTTTTCCAAGATCACGAAGCCAATGACGGAATTATTGAAGAAGGATACCAAGTTTGAATGGACGGAAGATTGCGAGGCAAGTTTCCAGGAGCTGAAGAAACGTTTGACTACAGCCCCAGTGCTGACACTGCCAGATATACGTAAGGATTTCCAAGTGTATTGCGACGCCTCTCGCCTAGGACTTGGAAGTGTGGTTATGCAGGACGGAAGAGTTATTTCGTATGCCTCAGGACAACTAAAACCACCTGAGTTGAATTACGCTACGCATGATTTGGAGCTAGCAGCCGTAGTGCATGCGTTGAAGACCTGGAGGCATTACCTTATTGGAAACCATTGTGATGTGTACACGGATCATAAGAGTTTGATGTACATTTTCACACAGAAGGAACTGAACCTTAGGCAGCGGAGATGGTTGGAGCTCATAAAGGATTATGACATGAAGCTTCACTATCACCCAGAAAGGCCAATGTCGTAGCAGACGCTTTGAGCCGGAAGATTTATGCTAATACCCTAGTGAGCACAGGATTGCCGTAGGAGTTAGCAAAGGATCTCAGGGAACTTCGATTGGAGATTGTTCCTAGAGGTTTTGTTGCAACAATGGAGGTTCAGTCTACATTGTTAGGAAAGATTCGAGAAGCTCATAAGGATGACAAAGATATTGCCGAGATAAAAGAGAAAATGAGCGAAGGAAAGGCCAAAGGTTTTCGTGAGGATGAGCACGACACCTTATGGTTCGAGGACCGTGTTTATGTGCCCAATAACACAGAGATCAGGAAGTTAATACTTCAGGAGGTTCATGACTCACCATACTCGATACACCCTGGAAACACCAAGATGTATTTGGATTTGAAGGAACGTTTCTGGTGGACATGGATGAAGAAGGATATCGCCGAGTATGTAGCCGTATGTGATGTATGTCAGAGAGTGAAGACTGAGCATCAGAATCCAGCAGGATTGTTACAGCCTATGCTGATACCCGAATGGAAGTAGGATAAACTTGGCATGGATTTTATCACCGGATTGCCCAGGACCAAATCAGGTTATGATTCTATATGGGTAGTAGTTGACCGCTTGACCAAAGTGGCACAATTTATCCCAGTGAAAACAACTTATACCAGTGCAAAGTTGGCCAAGATATATATGACCAGGATCGTATGTCTGCATGGAGTTCCGAGGACCATTGTATCAGATAGAGGATCACAGTTTACCTCAAAGTTTTGGCATCAGCTGCACCAGACTTTGGGAACGAGATTGGAGTTCAGTACAACATTTCACCCGCAGACTGATGGACAAGCTGAGAGAGTCAACCAGATTCTGGAGGATATGCTGAGAGCCTGTGCGCTAGATTATGGGTCTAGTTGGGATGGCAATCTACCTTACACAGAGTTCTCATACAACAAAAGCTACCAAGCCAGTTTGAAGATGGCACCGTTCGAAGCCCTGTATGGATGAAGATGCAGAACACCGTTGATGTGGGATGAAGTTGGAGACCAACAGTTGTTTGGACCAGACTTGATCAAAGAGTCTGAGGAGAAAGTTAAACTGGTTCGGGATAGACTGAAGATAGCTCAGTCCAGACAGAAGAGTTATGCAGATTCCAAACGCAAGGAGGTAACCTATGAAATTGGAGACAGAGCATATCTGCGAGTATCACCTTTGCGAGGAGTGAAACGTTTTGGAGTCAAGGGAAAGTTAGCCCCGAGATTTGTAGGACCGTATCGTGTTTTGGAACGGATGGGAGAAGTTGCCTACAAGTTGGAGTTACCTGAAGGACTATCAGAAGTTCACGATGTGTTTCACGTTTCCCAATTGAAGAAGTGCCATGCTGAGATGGCCGATATACCGCTAAGAGATACCGTACCCTTGGAGGCGATTCAGTTGGAAAATGATTTGACTTATGAGGAGAAGCCAGTCAAGATTTTGGAGTTTGCCAGTCGAGTCACTCGCAGCAAGGTTCTCAAGTTTTGCAAAGTTCAGTGGAGCCACCATACCAAGGACGAAGCCACCTGGGAACGAGAGGATGATCTTCGCAAAGACCACCCACACCTATTTTTTGGCCAACCTGAATCTCGAGGGCGAGATTCATCTTAAGGGGGGTAGGTTTGTAACATCCCAAATTCTCAATTTGGAATGTTATACATAGATCATTCTTGCATATCATATTTTATTGCATTTCGTCTCGTGATCCTCGAAATCCTAAGCAACTCAAGGACCCTCAGAGAGAGTTGGGGATTTCCTCGGTTTTCAAATTTGATTTTTATCAAATTTTGGAACGAGGATTTTGGTTTTAATCATTTTCTCTCCAAAAATATTTCATATTAAAATATATGAGAGGAGATAATATGACTTCTCCAAAATAAATAAAATATGGGAGGAAAAATATTAAAATCAAATATTTGTTTTTATTTGGATTTTATTGCAATTTTATTTGCATTAGAAAAAAATTGCACGTTTGTCAAAGTTGCATTTTAGGGCCAAGAAAATGTTCATATCGTTCTAAATATTTTATTTAGACGGTGAAAATTTGTTTTGGCATTTTTAGATTTTTATTTTATTATCTAGGATTTTTTTCGGTTCGGCGGAATTGTTAAAAAAAATCGCGCAGTGGCCAGCTGGGCCGAAGCCGAGTCGCCGGCCCGCCTCCCCGCACGCCATCTCCCCAGGGGACCAAGCTGCCGTTGCCTGGGACGAGGAGTCTGGCCGGGACTCCTCCTCGCCGCCGCCTTGGCCCCTCCCCCAAGCCACCGTCACCGCCACCACCACCCACCCCGCCGCCGAACCCCGCCCACAGCCGCTGCCGCGCCTCGCCGCCGCGCCACCGCCGCCCGTCGCGCCGAACTTCGCCAGAGGTAGAACCGTTCGTTTTTTTATATAAAAAAACCCGGGTTCGGTTTTTTTAGAAACCCTAGTTTTTTGGATAGATCGGTTCGCCGGTTTTTCCCTGTTCTTCTCTTTAGCGGACGTTCGTCCGTACGTTCGTTTTAACGAACGGTTTTCGCCCGTTAGTAACAGACAATGAACGCTCATTCGTTAGCCTGTTCGTCAGTTTTCTTTTATCGGTTTTTTCCGCGATTATTTCTGATCGCGATTTCTGATCCGATCTTCGTTCTAGTTTATCTTTTCGCTCGTTTGTCGGAATCAGGCGATTCAAGCGCCTAGATCTTCGTCTCGAGACCCTCTTTATATTTAACCAACTTGAACAAGCTTTTGCTACTGTAAAATTTGACTTTAGTCCAGATTAGTAAACGGATCTTATTTCTTTCGCAGTTTGAGTTTCGTTGCTCCATTTGATTTGATTCTTTTTGCTAACCGGAGTTCTTAAGTTGAACTTTCTAGTTAGATCTTCTTATTTGAGTTTTACCCGTGTTTCTTTGCTTGTTTGCTTATGTATTCTATTGTTTGTTTGCGATAGAATTCCTGTAGTGCGAAGCGTGTTATTTGGAGTCCCTAGGTTTCATGGATCGTCAGCAAGGCAAGTAACGCTTTGATCATATTCCTTTATCACCCAGTTTTATGCATTAGTTCCAATCCTCAAACATTGCATGGTTAGGATGTCATTAACCTGTCGGTTGGGAAGTAGTTGATGAGGTAGAACCTATCGCCCTGTTATATTCAAACCTTGGGAGTTCCTTATACGAATTGCTTATGCTGATATGCTATGCTCGTAGACGTGGTTTGGGTGAGTGAAATCCATGACAAATGTGAGATTGTTAAATAATAGTTTAACTTAAGGTGGCAACTTGAATACACATCTGGGTGGATTGAGGCACCTGGAGTACCCAGTGTTGCCTGTATTTTTGGAGATCCCGGGGTTCCGTGTGATTTTCCTATGGACCGCCACCCAGGCTCAAAGGGAACTGAGATGATTCATGCTAGAAACTTCCGTGTGCAGCCACCAGCTATTATGGGCTCTAGCATAGTTGAGTAAGTTACGTGAAGCTCTTGAAGAGGTGGATCAGCAGGTAGTGGGTTGTAGGTTTGGTATGGTCTACCCAGAGTAGAGAGTTAATGTTTCTGAAAGACTGTGTCTCGGTCATCCGTTTCTCAAACATCATGTAGTGCGAGAAATTCAACGGAGGCGATCGAGTCTTGTGGGGAAAAGTGCGCAAACCTCTGCAGAGTGTACAATCTAATCATGGTTAGCCGTGTCCCCTGTTATGGACGTCTTGAGTATCTAGTACTTGGAGTATCTTAAGTATCTCATCACTTTTAACTTAATACTGTTGGGTTGATAACTACTTTAATTGGGATTGAGTTGGAGGAACCTTCTCAATGATGTTTCAACTACCATGATAGTTAAATAAAAATCTATTCCTTTGTTGTAGGAAAAAATTGGCTTTTCGCAAAAACTATAACCATAGAGCTTTCCACCAGCCAAATATGCATGTAGTGATAGCATTATTCTGTTCTTGCTCTACTGTGTTACTTTGCCAGCATATTCCATGTGCTGACCCGTTTTCGGGCTGCAACGTATTATGTTGCAGACTTTTCAGACGAGGAGTAAGGTTCGTTAGGTCGTTGTCGTGCAGCTCAGCTATTCCGTTGGAGTTGATGGACTCACTTTATCTTCCAAGCCTTCCGCCGTTATCATATTAGATGGCCTTAAGCCATATTTATTGTAACAAGTTCTCTTTGGAGACATTCGATGTAATACGTGTGTGATTGCTACTCTGTTATAAATCCTTGAGTACTGTGTGTCAGCATTACCGATCCAGGGATGACACTGAAGCACAGAGACTTGACCGTTTGAGGTCGGGTCACTACAAAAACTATGTTTGTCAACTCTCAACAACTTTTATTCATCATACTCTTTCTATGTGAGCTCATTGCTCTCCATAAGATCCATATGATCTCTTTGTTTCTTTTTATTTCTTTCTCTTTTCTTTTATTCACTCAAGATTATGGCAAAATAATCAAGCCCTTGACTCAACACTAATCTTTATTATATATATAGCTCACGGACTCGATTACATAGAAGGATCATTAAGCAAAACTCACAACTAGATCATACTAAAACTTTATGCTACTAGATAAATATATTACCAAAAGGATCAAACTAAGAAAATGGTAAAGATAGAAGTGATGGTGATACGATACCGGGGCACTCCCCCAAGCTTGGCAGTTGCCAAGTGTCGTGGAATTGTCACGACAGATGTCCTAGAGCAAGGACTTAGTCGTAGGGCCATCGCACTAGGAAGCTTAAAGGGGTTAATCGGGACAAAGGACACGAGAGAGTTTTATACTAGTTCGGCCCCTTACGATGAAGGTAAAAGCCTACGTCTAGTTGGGATTGGTATTGCTGAGGTTTCGATTACCAAGAGGCTCAACTCGCCGACTTGGTTATCGACTTGTTGTTTCTTTCCCTAAACCGCCACCGGGTCGTCCCCTTATATACATGGGTTGACGCCTGGTGGCCTATAGAGTCCCGTCCGACTTATAAACGTGTCCGTCTCGCTGACTTCCTTCACATGCCTTTCTTTACAAGTCTTTCCTTACATATGGCGGTTCATAATATCAAGCCTTAAACTGCCTTCAGGCCTTTGGGCCTTCTATAAGTCTTAATAAACTACAATCTTGAATGTTTACTGGGCTTCTTGCGTGACCCGCCATTGGGGCTGACCCGACCCCTCCTGGGCGGGTCTCAACTGATAGTAATATCCCCAACATTAGGCCCCAGGTTGACTTTGAACTTTGTTCTCTGTCAATCTTCCATACTTCGCAAAAAATCCATCTTCTTATCTTTACCGAAATTTCCTTGTAACCCGCCGTGACATTATCTCTTGGAAATGCAAAAACTTTCATGACGTCATCCTCCAACGGATCTTTTATCTTTAATGTTTCCCGATAATTGAGGCGTCTGTATAGCTAGATAACCATTTATTCGGCTCTTCCTTGATCTTCGCGCCTGTCTGTTCACCTTTTCCCTTATAAATAGGCTCGCCCCGGCCTTCCTCATTCTTCTCTCTCTTTCCATCTTCTTCCTCTCGCGACCCTACTACTGCTCGAGCTTCGCTGCCTCCATGCTCCTCCTCCGTCTCCGTCAACCTTGGCCGCTGCATCAACCCGAGTTGGTTCAGAGAAACGACGGCGACCTCCGCAGAAGATCTATAGCTGTAAGTTCTCACTTTCCCGCTCCTCAGATCCATGTTTAGGGTTTCTGTGTGTTCTTTGCAGTTCATCTTGGCTTCTTCGTAGTTCTTCCACTGCCTCCTCTTTTTGATCCAAAAGAGATGTATGTTCATGCAGTAGTTGTTTGGTGCCTCCTTTTGATACTAGCAGACTCCTTTTTCTGGTACAAGAGCTATATTTAGATCTGATGAACTCATCTGGGATGTATTTTTAGGTCTAGAATTTTTTTTTCATTTTGAACATCCATTTGATCTGAAATAATATCAAGCATTTTGGGAAACTTGTTTTGTCCCAACACTTAGCTGAATCCGCTTTCTGAAAGAATCTATAGTCATGGTGGTTTACCGCACCGGCTTTCTTTTCCTTATATGTCATTAGCCCTTAGTTAAGCTGCCATTACTTGTTTTGCATCTTCATCCCTTAACTGTTAATCTCACCGTTAAACTGAACCGACACGTTGCTTTTCTTTTCAGTTCCTTGCACATCATGCCGTCCAAAGCGCCAACCATCTGTAACTGGGTTCCCTCAACCATAACTGAGGAATGTTTAAAAGAGTTCTTCATCATAGGATTTCTGCCAGCAAAAACCGTCATGTCTTACCGTGCCCCTGACCCGGAAGAAGAACGGCCCAATCCAAGAGATGGTGAAGTGATCGTTTTTACTGACCACATGAACCGTGGCTTTTCACCGCCAGGCTCAAAGTTCTTCAGAGAGCTCCATCCTCAAGATATCGGGCCTAATTCCATATCTAACATTTGTAACTTCCAAGTACTCTGTGAAGTATATCTTCAACAAGAGCCAACCGTGGAGTTATTTAGAGAATACTTTTATCTGAACCGGTAGAATGAGTGCACCAACGGCCTTAGTTTAGAACTTGGAGGCATATCAATTCAGCGTCGGTAGGGTGCCTTCTTCCCCCTTATTGTCTTACCAAGTCACCCAAAGGACTGGAAGCAGACTTGGTTCTACTGCTAGGACACTTCGCCAGCAAACGAGAAGCCCCTGCCGGGTTACCGCCCCGATCGTCTTGACTCCAAGTTCGCGCTTCCTGATAAGCTGACTATCGCTGAACGCAAGAGGCTGATACCATCCATCAAAAGGATCAACGCTCTGTTGGGGAACGGGTTAACTGGAGTTGATCTGACTCGCTGCTGGATCTCATGGCGGGTCATCCCTTTGAGCCGCCGGTCCAAGCTGATGTATGAATATGGTGGAGGCCCGGATGATTCTCTTCGTCACAGCCCCGTTCAATTGAAAGAAGAAGATATTGTCTCAATGTCAACTCTTCTAGTGAATGGGAAATATGAAGATTGCAGTATCGTCGGGTTAAACCCCTTCTGCCAGCTTAACCCGGTTCCAGAAGTAAGGATGTCATTATTTCTCCCTTTTGTATTTTTCCAGCCGTATTGTTTTAATACTTGCCTAACTCTTTACCTTGTTTTTACCTGTCTGCAGGCCAATTCTGACTTCTGGAAAGTTAAGTATGACCACGAGGCAGCCAAGAAAGCGAAAGCCGCCGCCATAAACGCCAAGAAAACGACCCGGAGGTCGAAAAAGAAGAAAAAGAGTACTGCTGAAGACTTGATGATACATCTGACTCGGAGGTAGCCCTTGATTCGCTTGGCAATTTTTTTAATAATCTTATTGACACTGATTATTACCAGGATGACACTTGGGCTAGTCAGGCTGGGGAAGTAGAGGTAACTATCATTTCCTCCGACTCAGAGCCTTTGCCAAGACAAAAAGTTCGACAAGTGATCCGTAAAGTAAGGTTTTTTAACCCTTTAGGTCACTTGGATCCCAACTTTCATTTGAAAAAGCAGCAACATGAAAAGCCGCCGTCAAGCTCGGACTGAAGATGAGCCGGCTATCGTTCTTCAACAAACTCCTCAGAAACGTCCGCATGAGGTTTACCTCTTTCTGTCTTTAACTCTGTTTAATGGATCCTTCCCTTTGTATTTCTTTTAACTATAATTTATCCTTTCAGGAGGTGTCTCGCTCGTCTGGCGACTCATCGCAGATGCAATTCCCGGCTTTCAAGACTGCGCCCGGGTAATCAGAAATCCTCCTTTCTTTCGGGTTGTTCAATTGTATCTTTGTACTGACAGCCCTGCAACATCTCTCTTAGTGGCCAAGCTAAATCCAAGAAAACAAAGGCAGCTAAGCGGGCAGAAGACCCGCCGGTGCTGGTATCTGACCCGGCCAGGCCATCTTCTCCATTAACTGACACTCCAGAAGACCCGCCTGTTGACATCGAAGCAAATCCTCCTGAGCCGTCATTTGATGAGACCACTGTGAATCCTTCCACAACCGGATCATCAAGCTCAGCCAACCCGTCGTCTCCGTCTGCACAAGATGTTCAGATTACCGGGAGTCGCTTTATTGAACCGGGGAACCCAACCATGCTAGCTCGGTGTACAGCAAAACAAGAGGCTTTGGATAGGCAGAAAGTTCGTTTTGACATTGCCAACTATGACCATCTAAATGTCAATGATATCTTATCCAGCTATCTTAGCCATGTACACTCCAGTCGTGATTCCGAGATTGAAATGGTCAAGCAGCTACAGTTAAAATACGAGGTACGCTCTTCCGGCTTATCTATAATCCTTCAGCCCCCAAGTCTTCGGATTATGATAGAAACGGAATGATCTGTAGACTTTATAATATAGGCTAAGACCTATACCTTTGAAATTTTCCTTGAATCCAATAGAACAAAGCTTCACCTGTAGTCCCCAAGGTTCGGTTCTTTTTTATCATAAATGAGCCGGTACTTTAAATTGATTTGTACCGTTTTGAAAGAAACTTAATACTACGGCTTAACCTTGAGAACCTTGCTGAATTACATACATTAGTCCCCAAGTGCCAAGTGTTGTTACTTTGTAAAGTACTTGGGACTTAAAATATGTCTTTATATTCATAAAAATTTGTTTTGGCATACATTAGCCCCCAAGTGTCAAGTAGTTTGTTTATAAAGTACTTGAGACTTGAATCTTGACTTTTAAACTTGAACCAAATCTTGATTCATCTGAATGTTTTGCAGAATGCCTTATCTGAATTGAACTCGCAATTGACTGATGCGAAGACCCGGCTGGCGGGTTAGGAGGCAGAAATCCAATCTGCTAATTCCAAACTTCAATAAGTCTTTCTGAGAGGGAGAATTTAAAGACCAGCTTTGCTGCCAAGAAGAAAACTTGGGAGGAGGAAAAACGCTTCTGACCCAACGTGCTAAGAAGGCCGAAACAGCTCTTGAAGAGATTTCAACAGAGTTGAACGGGTTAAAGGGCCGGGTGTCTCAAATGGTAGCTTCCATCTTTGGTAAGCCGTCCGATTTTAACTTTGTGTGCTTTTTGCTGATCCGGAGTATAAGCCGCCAGCTGACTTTGTGTATAAAATTTATGCAGGCCCTCGAAGCAAAAATCTGAGCCAAGACCCGTTGATTAAACTAAAGGCAGTATATTCTTTGGTAGAACAACTGTATATTGGCGCACAGCGGGCTCTTGCCGCCATCTCTCCTGCTAATCAAGGACCCAACCGGCTCAGCGACGTCCTGAAGAAACGGTCAATCCTTCCTACCAGGTTTCAAGAAGTGAAACGCTCCTACACGCGAGCCGGAGCTTTGATTGCCCTGAGCTGCTCCAAGGCTTGGGTGCCAGACCTAGACCCGGCGGACATGGCCATAGGCTATCCCACCGTGAAGGAAGACGAGTCTCCTTTTGATCAGGATGACTTCATGGCTTGCGTGCGCGGAGTCTGGCCTTAGGCAACTACCCTGGGAGTTGACACCAATGTTGATAAGTACCAGCCGGGTTTTGATGCTGAGAATAAGAAGATGGCCACTCCCTCGTACAAGGTAATAGACTTGATTCCACCGGTAAGAGAAGACACATTTGCCCCGGAAGTTGACCCGGTCGGCCTGATCGACGACGAAGCCGAATTTGTCGCCGTGAATGGTTTTGATTGGTCAAAACCCAACTTCTAGCCAACAGAAGGTGGTGAACCAGCGAGGGAGGAACAATGATCATCTTCATGGGCTTATAAAGCCTTGTAATAGCTTAGTTGTGAAAACACTGTATGCTTTGCTTATGCCATCGCGCATAAAACACTTCTATGTGACTCTGTGTTTCCTGATGCCACTGTATGCATCATATTTAATGTTTGTTGCTACAATATTTGAACTCTGTTCCTGTAGATACAAAGAAAAGACTGGCTTGGCAGCTTAGAACCAAACGGGTTAAAACACCCGGTTTATAGCCAATATGTCTACCATAGCAGGAACCAGAAACAGATATAAACAAAGGAGAAGGGCTGAGACTAACTCTTTTAGTTAATACAGCAGGCAATTGCATATAAGTAATAAGCATACCTTATACCTTTTGATCCTTAGACCGCCGGTTTAAAATACTCGGGTGATGAATACTCAATGATCATTATACCTTGGTAGATTGCACTTGTTGATCCTTAAACCGCCGGTTTAAATGACCCGGGCGGCTTGCGTTGTCAAATAGTCGAGCCGGTGAAGAAGACCAGGCTAATCGTTTGTAATATTGACACAACAAAAAACTAAAAGGCAAGCAACAGATAATAAGCATAATTTAACCATGTATTCAAAAGGTTGGGGGTTTCTGATTCGAATAAGATCAGTAAACCGGACCAAAGGGGTTAAGCTAAGGTTCGAATACGACCATATAGCCCCCAGGGGCTTTGGCGTTGCGCCGATCAAGAGGGTACCGACAGCTATGTTCTCTTTGGTTCGAATACGACCTATGTTTGAACAGGAAGCCCCCAAATGACCTTGAGAGGTTTTTAATGACCCTGATTCGAATACGATCCAAGTCGGACCCAAAAGGGGTTAAGCTATTATTCGGATACGATCAAGAAGCCCCCAAGTGAGTTTGGCCTTGAGCCGATCAAAAGGGTTACGACAGCTATGTTCTCTTTGGTTCGAATACGACCTATGTTTGAATAGGAAGCCCCCAAGTGACCATCAGATTTGTAGCTAGATTCGGATACGATCATAAGCTGGACCACAAAAGGCTAAACTTGATTCAAATATGATCAGCTCCTCAATAGTCTTTTGAAAATAAGAAATAACAAAGGTGCATTAATCTTTGAAAAGAAAAGAGATCGATGGTCTTACTTTATTACCTATCATGGTATATACAATGTCAAAGTATGTACATAATGAGAGCCGGTGGCTCAGGTGTAGTATGGCTGAAGTTGAGCAATGTTCCACGGCCGGCGGGTCTCCTCCTCCGACTTACGTGAGTCTGTGTGCTCTCGAACGTTAATGAGGTAATATGACCCGTTGTTTAAGTTCTTACTGACCACAAAGGGTCCTTCCCAAGGTGGGGATAACTTGTGTGCATCTGACAAATCCTGGATGAGCCAGAGCACCAAGTCGCCTTCCTGAAAAGTCCTGGACTTAACTCGGCAGCTGTGATAACGACGCAGGTCCTGTTGATAAATTGTTGACCGGGCTGCTGCTAAGTCTCTTTCTTCATCCAACAAGTCAAGGGCATCCTGTCTTGCTTGCTCATTATTAGCTTCAACATAAGCTTCCACACGGGGCGAGTCATGAGGGATGTCACTAGGCAACACTGCTTCTGCTCCATAAACCATGAAGAAAGGTGTGTAACTTGTCGACCTGTTAGGTGTGGTGTTGATACTCCATAACACCGAGGGTAATTCCTCTACCCAACAACCCGGTGTTCGCTGTAAGGGAACCATAAGCCGGGGTCTTATGCCTTTCAAAATTTCCTGATTGGCTCTCTCAGCTTGACCATTGGATTGAGGATGAGCTACAGAAGAAACATCAAGCCGAATGTGTTCACGTTGACAAAACTCCTCCATAGCCCCTTGGCATAGATTAGTGCCATTGTCAGTGATAATGCTGTGTGGAAAACAAAAACGGAAGATCACCTTTTTCATGAACTGAACCGCCGTGGCTGCGTCACACTTACTCACTGGCTCCGCCTCAACCCACTTAGTGGATTTATCAACTGCCACCAAGAGATGTGTCTTTTTATCCTTGGACCTTTTGAAAGGCCCCACCATGTCAAGCCCCCAGACTGCAAATGGCCAAGTGATTGGGATCATCCGGAGCTCCTGAGCCGGCACATGCGCCTGTCATGCAAACTTTTGACATCCATCACATCTACTAACCAGATCTTCTGCATCAGCGTGAGCCGTCAACCAGTAAAAACCGTGACGAAAAGCTTTGGCCACCAGGGATTTTGACCCGGCGCGATGACCACAATCACCTTCATGGATCTCACGAAGTATTTCTTGACCTTCTTCAGGGGAAACACACCACTGATACGCTCCAGAGACACTGCGATGGTATAATTCTCCATCCGAAATCGACATTGACTTAGACCGTCGGGTTATCTATCAAGCTAGAGTCTCGTCTGCTGGCAACTCTCTCCGGGTCATATAAGCCAAAAATGGTACTGTCCAATCTGGGATGACATGAAGAGCCGCCGCCAACTGTGCCTCCGGGTCAGGAACAGCTAAATCTTCCTCTGTGGGCAACTTAACAGACGGGTTATGTAAGACATCCAAAAAGGTGTTAGGTGGTACCGGCTTACATCGAGACCCCAACCGGCTTAAAGCATCAGCCGCTTTGTTCTTTCGACGGTCAATGTGCTCCACCTGATAACCTTTAAAATGCCCTGCAACAGCATCAACCTCCCGGCGATAAGCCGCCATGAGAGGGTCCTTGGAATCCCACTTGCCAGATAACTGTTGAGCCACTAGATCTGAGTCGCCAAGACATCTGACCCGGCTCAAACTCATCTCTTTTGCCACTCGAAGACCATGGAGCAAGGCTTCATACTCTGCTGCGTTGTTAGTGCAAGGAAACATCAACCGTAACACATAACAAAATTTGTCACCTCGTGGAGAAGTTAACACAACTCCAGCCCCTGAGCCTTCCAACTGTCTGGACCCATCAAAATGAATAGTCCAATACGTGTTGTCTGGTTTTTCTTCTGGCATCTGCATCTCTGTCCAGTCATAATGAAGTCAACCAGTGCTTGAGATTTGATCGCAGTACGTGGCACATATTTCAACCCATGAGACCCAAGCTCAATTGCCCACTTGGCGACTCGCCCAGTGGATTCTCTGTTTTGAATGATGTCTCGCAAAGGAGCAGAGCTAACCACGGTGATTGGATGTCCCTGAAAATAGTGCTTAAGCTTCCGGCTTGCCATGAACACCCCATATACAAGCTTCTGCCAATGTGGATATCGTTGCTTGGATTCAATTAACACCTCACTGACGTAGTAAACTGGCCGTTGAACCGGATGCTCCTTGCCAACCTCCTTGCGCTCCACCACAATAGCCACACTAACAGCTCGTGAGTTAGCGGCCACGTATAACAGCAGCGGCTCTTTCTCGACTGGAGCAGCCAGGACCGGCGGCTCAGCAAGCTGTGTCCTCAAATCTTCAAACGCAGAGTTTGCAGCGTCGCTCCAAACAAAATCATCTGTTTTCTTCATCATCTGATATAGAGGCATTGCCTTCTCCCCTAACCGGCTTATGAACTGGCTCAAAGCAGCGACATGGCCCGCCAGTCGTTGAACATCATTGATGCATGTTGGCTTGGCCAGGGATGTAATTGCCTTGATTTTCTCCGGGTTAGCCTCAATACCTCGTTAGACACCAAAAAACCCAAGAGCTTGCCGGCTGGAACTCCAAAAACACACCTGGTCGGGTTAAGCATCATTTTGTAGACCCGGAGATTATCAAAAGTCTCTTTCAGATCAGTGACCAAGGTTTCCTCTTTCCTAGATTTTACCACTATATCATCCACATAGGCATGAACATTACGCCCAAATCGTGAAGACAATTCTGCACACACCGTTGGTAAGTCGCCTAGGCACTCTTAAGCCCAAAAGGCATAAACACATAGCAGAAAGCTCCGAAAGGAGTGATAAAAGCCGTCTTCTCCTGATCCTTGACTACCATTTTAATCTGATGATAACCGGAATAAGCATCCAAGAAGCTCAAACGTGCGCAGCCCGCCGTAGCATCAATGATCTGATCAATACGGGGGAGAGCAAAAGGATCAGTCGGACAACCTTGTTCAGATCGGTGTAATCCACGCACATACGCCAGGTGCCATTCTTTTTAAGTACAAGCACCGGGTTAGCTAACCACTCTGGGTGAAAGACCTCTACAATGAACCCGGCCACCAAGAGCCGAGCCACTTCCTCTCCAACGGCTTTGCGCCTTTCTTCATTGAACCGTCAGAGAAACTGTCTGACATGTTTGAATTTTGGATCAATATTAAGAGTGTGCTCAGCGAGTTCTCTCGGGACACCCGGCATGTCTGAAGGTTTCCATGCAAAGATGTACCGGTTCTCATGGATGAACTCGATGAGCGCGCTTTCCTATTTCGGATCCAAGTTTGCACGGATGATGAACTGCTTGGATGAGTCGCCAGGCACAAAGTCAACCATCTTGGTGTCATCAGCTGATTTAAATTTCAACACCGGCTCATGCTCTGTTGTTGGTTTCTTTAATGACGTCATGTCTGCCAGGTCAACATGATCCTTATAAAACTTTAATTCCTCTGTTGCACAAACAGATTCAGCATAGGCGGCATCACCTTCTTCACACTCCAAGGCTATCTTCCGGCTCCCATGTATTGTAATTGTGCCCTTATGACCCGGCATCTTGAGCTGCAAATACACATAACATGGCCGAGCCATGAACTTGGCATAAGCCGGCCGTCCAAACAGAGCATGATATGGACTTTTGATCTTAACCACCTCAAAGGTTAACTTTTCTACTCTGGAGTCATACTCATCCCCAAAGGCTACTTCCAGTTCAATCTTACCAACTGGGTATGCCGATTTACCAGGTACCACACCGTGAAAAATAGTGTTGGATTGTTTAAGATTTTTTATCAGTCAATCCCATCCGGCGGAACATCTCATAGTAGAGGATGTTGATGTTGCTGCCTCCATCCATGAGCACCTTAGTGAACTTGTATCCACCAACCTAAGGTGCCACTACTAAGGCCAAGTGACCTGGATTATCAACCCGGGGCGGGTGATCCTCTCTGCTCCACACAATGGGCTGCTCTGACCAACGTAGATAACGTGGAATCACCGGCTCAACGGCATTGACGTCCCTCTTGTGAAGCTTCTGGTCCCTCTTGCATAAACTAGTGGTAAATACATGGTATCGCCCACTACTCAGCTGTTTTGGGTTGCTCTGATAACCGGATTGTTGCTGCTGATTACCTTGGCTGGGTTGTTGATTATATCCTCCTTGGTTACCAGGATGGCCCTGACCGTGAAAACCTCCTCCACCTGAACCGGCGCCCGGGCCGTGAAAACCGCCTCCTCCTGAGCCGCCACTTGGGCCGTGACCTCTATCAAACGCGTTTGAATTTTTAAACGCCTTCATGATCGTACAATCTTTCCACAAGTGGGTGGCTGGCTTCTCCCGGGTGCCGTGTCTTGGACAAGACTCATTCAATAATTGCTCAAGGGTGGGACCTGACCCGCCCGACCGAGGGGGCTGTCTGCCCTTGCACTGTTGATTACTGCCCTGTGCATTGGTGTTAGCTACAAACTCATCAGCCTTACGTTTATTACCTCCCTGATTTGCCGGGTTATGCTGGTGACCCTTGCCGTTGCCGTTCTTCTTTCCCTTTGTTGCCTTTTCTTTATCAAACACCGGGTCCTTGGTAGTATCAGAATTAGCATACTTGACGAGAGCCGCCATCAACGTTCCCATGTCATTACAATCACGCTTGAGCCGCCTCAGCTTCTGCTTCAGAGGTTCAAAACAGCAATTTTTCTCCAACATCAAGACTGTTGAGCCGCCATCCATCTTATCAGACGAATGTATTATCTCCTTGACCCGGCGGACCCAATGTGTTGTGGATTCACCATCCTCTTGCTTGCAATTGGTTAGGTCCACAATCGACATAGGTGCTTACACGTGTCCTTAAAATTCTGGATGAACCGGGCCTTCAACTCCGCCCATGAGCCGATACAATTGGCTGGCAATCCCTTCAACCAAGTACGAGCCGTTCCATCTAACATCATGGTGAATACTTGGCCATTGCAGCATCACTGACCTCCAATAACTCCATAGCCCTCTCGTAACTCTCAATCCAAGCCCCAGGCTATAGGTCAGCTGTGTAATTAGGCACTTTACGAGGCCCCTTGAAGTCTTTTGGCAAACGCTCATTACGTATAGCCGGCACCAAGCAAGGCACACCCGGTTCTTGTGGACACTCCTGCCTCGACCGAGGTTGCTGGATAAGCCAGAAAAGTTTGATGAGCCGCCTGATCTGCTGCCATTTGAGCTGCTCGTTCCACCTCTTGACGAATCCTCTCCTGATCCGCCAAGTTGAGGGCTCCAGCCCGCACCGGCTCATGCCTATATGGCCGGTTGTGGTGTTGATATTTGCTTGACATCTCTGCGGACTCCATATGCCTGCTGTAACTTGGGCTCCGGCTCAGGCGAGGGGTTGAATGGATCCTGTCTCGAATGTAGGAGTACGCATCCTGCTATGCCAGAGCTGTTTGAAGAAGTTCTCTTACCCCTTCGTGTTTCAATTGCCGCCGGTGAGTCACCTTCCATCGGAAGAGCCGCCAGACGAGCCGATGCCGCGATGAGGTTTTCCAAAGGGTTGGAGAAGTGACCCGGCGGCGTTGGGACGTAATGAGGCAGAGTGGTAATCGTACAAGGCGGATCCATGGCACGCGGCTGGACCGGTGCACCGGGTGTTGTAATCCGGGGTACCTCTGGCGGGTTACTTCCCCCGGCTCCGGGTGTGTGAAAAAGATTCCTAGGATCGAGCGTCAGAGGCAGACGTGATTGGGTTTTCTGATGCCTCCTCCTCATGACCTCGTTCGACGCGTTCAGATCCACCAAGGGCCGGAAGGTCTCCGCTTGAAGCCGTTGAGCATGATCATCCAAAGCCGCCCGCTCTGCAGCCATCCTGACTTCCTCTGCGGCCAGATTTTCCTTAGCTTTCACCATCTCTTCTCGTACACGTGCTACCTCTGCGTCATGCTGGGCTTTATCCGCCGGCTCTACCACGGCAGTCAACAGAGTCGTCAGTTTATCCATGAGGTCCATCAAGATCTGAGCCAGGGGGCGCGCGGGGTCTCCTGACCCGGCTGCAGCCGACCCAGTAGTTGTGGAGTTCTACCCGGGCTGTGTCCCTACCATGAAGACTCCGGCCCAATTCGGTGGCTCAAGGGGGTCCGAAATACTTCTACCATCGGAACAACCCCCAAGCATGCCGTCCTGCAGTTGGTGCAAAGAGTCCGTCTCGCCCGTTGATGATGCAGTGTCAGAACAGACAGCCGTCTCACTGCCCTCCACCGATCCTTCCGAGTATTCACTGCCATGGACGCAGCCTACGAAAGCATGCTTCACGGCAGATTGAACACGGGTGATCCTTGCGCGCTGAGCCGTTTCGATGAGATTGGTGTGGACGTCCGGCTCAGGGCCTGACTCGCCGATCCGGCCGATGAAGACGTGGATTCCGCCGAAGGGGACCCGGTACCCGTACTCAATTGAGCCGGCCTCGGGGCCCCAGCCTTCGTCGTCGATGTAGAGCTTGCCGCGACAACTCTTGGTCATACGTCCCACAGCGTATCCCTTGAGCCCTTCAAAGTTGCGCTTTAAGAACTCAAATCCACCGTGCGCTGGCCCCACGGTGGGCGCCAACTGTCGTGGAATTGTCACGGCAGATGTCCTAGAGCAAGGACTTAGTCGTAGGGCCATCGCACTAGGAAGCTTAAAGGGGTTAATCGGGACAAAGGACACGAGAGAGTTTTATACTAGTTCGGCCCCTTACGAATGAAGGTAAAAGCCTACGTCTAGTTGGGATTGGTATTGCTGAGGTTTCGATTACCAAGAGGCTCAACTCGCCGGCTTGGTTATCGACTTGTTGTTTCTTGCCCTAAACCGCCACCGGGTCGTCCCCTTATATACATGGGTTGACGCCTGGTGGCCTACAGAGTCCTGGCCGGCTTATAAACGTGTCCGGCTCGGTGACTTCCTTCACATGCCTTTCTTTACAAGTCTTTCCTTACATATGGCGGTTCATAATATCAGGCCTTAAACCGCCTTCAGGCCTTTGGGCCTTCTATAAGTCTTAATAAACTACAATCTTGAATGTTTAATGGGCTTCTTGTTGGAAATATGCCCTAGAGGCAATAATAAATTGATTATTATTATATTTCCTTGTTCATGATAATCGTTTATTATCCATGCTATAATTGTATTGATAGGAAACTCAGATACATGTGTGGATACATAGACAACACTATGTCCCTAGTAAGCCTCTAGTTGACTAGCTCGTTGATCAATAGATGGTTACGGTTTCCTGACCATGGACATTGAATGTCATTGATAACGGATCACATCATTAGGAGAATGATGTGATGGACAAAGACCCAATCCTAAGCCTAGCACAAGATCATGTAGTTCGTATGCTAAAGCTTTTCTAATGTCAAGTATCATTTCCTTAGACCATGCGATTGTGCAACTCCCGGATACCGTAGGAGTGCTTTGGGTGTGCCAAACGTCACAACGTAACTGGGTGGCTATAAAGGTACACCACAGGTATCTCCGAAAGTGTCTGTTGGGTTGGCACGAATCGAGACTGGGATTTGTCACTCCGTGTAAACGGAGAGGTATCTCTGGGCCCACTCGGTAGGACATCATCATAATGTGCACAATGTGATCAAGGAGTTGATCACGGGATGATGTGTTACGGAACGAGTAAAGAGACTTGCCGGTAACGAGATTGAACAAGGTATCGGGATACCGACGATCGAATCTCGGGCAAGTATCGTACCGCTAGACAAAGGGAATTGTATACGGGATTGATTAAGTCCTTGACATCGTGGTTCATCCGATGAGATCATCGTGGAACATGTGGGAGCCAACATGGGTATCCAGATCCCACTGATGGTTATTGACCGGAGAGTCATCTTGGTCATGTCTGCATGTCTCCCGAACCCGTAGGGTCTACACACTTAAGGTTCGGTGACGCTAGGGTTATAGAGATATAAGTATGCGGTAACCCGAAAGTTGTTTGGAGTCCCGGATGAGATCCCGGACGTCACGAGGAGTTCCGGAATGGTCCGGAGGTAAAGAATTATATATAGGAAGTGCTATTTCGGCCATCGGGAACAAGTTTCGGGGTCACCGGTATTGTACCGGGACCACCGGAAGGGTCCCGGGGGTCCACCGGGTGGGGCCACCTGCCCCGGGGGGCACATGGGCTGTAGGGGGTGCGCCTTGGCCTATATGGGCCAAGGGCACCAGCCCCAAGAGGCCCATGCGCCAAGAGAAGAGGGAAAGGAAGAGTCCTAAAGGGGGAAGGCACCTCCGAGGTGCCTTGGGGAGGAGGACTCCTCCCTGGCCGCACCCTTCCTTGGAGGAAGGGCCAAGGCTGCCCCCCTCTCCCTTGGCCCTATATATAGTGGGGGGAAGGGAGGGCAGCATACCTAAGCCCTGGCGCCTCCCTCTCCCTCCCATGACACATCTCCCTCCTCCCGCAGCGCTTGGCGAAGCCCTGTTGGAATCCCGCTACTTCCACCACCACGCCGTCGTGCTGCTGGATCTCCATCAACCTCTCCTCCCCCTTGCTGGATCAAGAAGGAGGAGACGTCGCTGCTCCGTACGTGTGTTGAACGCGGAGGTGCCGTCCGTTCGGCGCTAGGATCATCGGTGATTTGGATCACGACGAGTACGACTCCATCAACCCCGTTCTCTTGAACGCTTCCGCGCGCGATCTACAAGGGTATGTAGATCCACTCCTCCCTCGTTGCTAGATGACTCCATAGATTGATCTTGGTGACACGTAGGAAAATTTTGAATTATTGCTACGTTCCCCAACAGTGGCATCATGAGCTAGGTCTATGCGTAGTTTCTATGCACGAGTAGAACACAAAGTAGTTGTGGGCGTTGATTTTGTTCAATATGCTTACCGTTACTAGTCCAATCTTGATTCGGTGGCATTGTGGGATGAAGCGGCCCGGACCGACCTTACACGTACTCTTACGTGAGACTGGTTCCACCGACTGACATGCACTAGTTGCATAAGGTGGCTAGCGGGTGTCTGTCTCTCCCACTTTAGTCGGATCGGATTCGGGAAAAGGGTCCTTATGAAGGGTAAATAGCAATTGGCATATCACGTTGTGGTTTTTTGCGTTGGTAAGAAACGTTCTTGCTAGAAACCCATAGCAGCCACGTAAAACATGCAACAACAATTAGAGGACGTCTAACTTGCTTTTGCAGGGTATGCTATGTGATGTGATATGGCCAAAAGGATGTGATGAATGATATATGTGATGTATGAGATTGATCATGTTCTTGTAATAGGAATCACGACTTGCATGTCGATGAGTATGACAACCGGCAGGAGCCATAGGAGTTGTCTTAATTTATTTATGACCTGTGTGTCAACATAAACGTCATGTAATTACTTTACTTTATTGCTAACCGTTAGCTGTAGTAGTAGAAGTAATAGTTGACGAGACAACTTCATGAAGACACGATGATAGAGATCATGATGATGGAGATCATGGTGTCATGCCGGTGACGATGATGATCATGGAGCCCCGAAGATGGAGATCAAGAGGAGCAAAGTGATGATGGCCATATCATGTCACTATTTGATTGCATGTGATGTTTATCATGTTTTTGCATCTTGTTTACTTAGAACGACGGTAGTAAATAAGATGATCCCTCATAATAATTTCAAGAAAGTGTTCCCCCTAACTGTGCACCGTTGCGACAGTTTGTTGTTTCGAAGCACCACGTGATGATCGGGTGTGATAGATTCTAACGTTCACATACAACGGGTGTAAGACAGATTTACACACGCGAAACACTTAGGTTGACTTGACGAGCCTAGCATGCACAGACATGGCCTCGGAACACAAGAGACCGAAAGGTCGAGCATGAGTCGTATGGCAGATACGATCAACATGAAGATGTTCACCGATGATGACTAGTCCGTCTCACATGATGATCGGACATGGCCTAGTTGACTCGGATCATGTAATCACTTAGATGACTAGAGGGATGTCTATCTGAGTGGGAGTTCACAAGATGAACTTAATTATCCTGAACATAGTCAAAAGGTCTTCGCAAATTATGTCGTAGCTCGCGCTTCAGTTCTACTGTTTAGATATGTTCCTAGAGAAAATTTAGTTGAAAGTTGATAGTAGCAATTATGCGGACTAGGTCCGTAAACTGAGGTTTGTCCTCATTGCTTCATAGAAGGCTTATGTCCTTAATGCACCGCTCAGTGTGCTGAACCTCGAACGTTGTCTATGGATGTTGCGAACATCTGACATACACATTTTGATAACTACGTGATTGTTCAGTTAAACGGCTTAGAGTTGAGGCACCGAAGACGTTTTGAAACGTCACGAAACATATGAGATGTTTCGAGGGCTGAAATTGGGATTTCAGGCTCGTGCCCACGTCAAGAGGTATAAGACCTCCGACAATTTTCTTAGCCTACAAACTAAGGAGAAAAGCTCAATTGTTGAGCTTGTGCTCAGATTGTCTGAGTACAACAATCATTTGAATCGAGTGGGAGTTGATCTTCCAGATGAGATAGTGATGTTTCTCCGAAGTCATTACCACCAAGCTGCTAGAGCTTCGTGATGAACTATAATATATCAGGGACATATATGATGATCCTTGAGATATTCGCGATGTTTGACACCACAAAAGTAGAAATCAAGAAGGAGCATCAATTGTTGATGGTTGGTGAAACCACTAGTTTCAAGAAGGGCAAGGGCAAGAAGGGATGCTTCATGAAACGGCAAATCAGCTGCTGCTCTAGTGAAGAAACCCAAGGTTGAACCCAAACCCGAGACTAAGTGCTTCTGTAATAAGAGGAACAGCCACTGGAGCATAATTACCCTAGATACTTGGTAGATGAGAAGGTTGGCAAAGTCGATAGAAGTATATTGGATATATATTGTGTTGATGTGTACTTTACTAGTACTCCTAGTAGCACCAGGGTATTAGATACCAGTTCGGTTGCTAAGTGTTAGTAACTCGAAATAAAAGCTACGGAATAAACGGAGACTAGCTAAAGGTGAGATGACGATATGTGTTGGAAGTATTTCCAAGGTTGATCAAATATCGTACGCTCCCTCTACCATCGAGATTGGTGTTTGCGTTGAGCATAGACATGATTGGATTATGTCTATCGCAATACGGTTATTCATTTAAGGAGAATAACGGTTACTCTGTTTATTTGAATAATACCTTCAATGGTCTTGCACCTAAAATGAATGGTTCATTGAATCTCGATCATAGTGATACACATGTTCATGCCAAAAGATATAAGATAGTAATGATAGTACCACCTACTTGTGGCACTGCCACTTAAGTCATATCGGTATAAAACGCATGAAGAAGCTCCATGTTGATGGATCTTTGGACTCACTCATTTTTGAAAAGTTTGAGACATGCGAACCATGTCTATTGGTGTATATGCATGAAGAAACTCCATGCAAATGGACCATTTTGACTCACTTGATTTTGAATCACTTGAGACATGCAAATCATACCACATGGGCAAGATGACTGAAAGCCTCATTTTCAGTAAAATGGAACTAGAAAGCAACTTGTTGGAAGTAATACATTTTGATGTGTGCAGTCCAATGAGTGCTGAGGCGTGTAGTGGATATCGTTATGTTCTTACTTCACAGATGATTTGAGTAGATGTTGAGTATATTTACTTGATGAATCACGAGTCTGAATTATTGAAAGGTTCAAGTAGTTTCAGGGTGAAGTTGAAAGATCTACGTGACAAGAGGATAAAGTATCTATGATATGATCATAGAGAGGAATATCTAAATTACGAGTTTGGCACGGAATTAAGACATTGTGGAAATTGTTTCACAACTGATACAGCCTGGAACACCATAGTATGATGGTGTGTCCGAACATCATAACTGCACCCTATTGGATATGATGCATACCATGATGTCTCTTATCGAATTACCATGATAGTTTATGGGTTAGGCATTAAAGACAACCACATTCACTTTAAATAGGGCACCACGTAATTCCGATGAGATGACACCATATGAACTATGGTTTAGAGAAACCTAAGCTGTCATTTCTTAGAAGTTTGGGGTTGTGACACTTATGTGAAAAAGTTTCAGGCTGATAAGCTCGAACCCAAAGCAGATAAATGCATCTTCATAGGACACCCAAAACAGTTGGGTATACCTCCTGTCTCAGATCCGAAAGCAATAAGGGATTGTTTCTAGAATCGGGTCCTTTCTCGAGGAAAAGTTTCTCTCGAAAGAATTGAGTGGGAGGATGGTGGAGACTTGATGAGGTTATTGAACCGTCTCTTCAACTAGTGTGTGGCAGGGCACAGGAAGTTGTTCCTGTGGCACCTACACCAATTGAAGTGGAATCTTATGATAGTGATCATGAAACTTCAGATCAAGTCACTAACAAACCTCGTGGGATGACAAGGATGTGTACTACTTCAGAGTGGTGCGTAATCCTGTCTTGGAAGTCATGTTGCTAGACAACAATGAACCTACGAGCTATGGAGAAGCGATGGTGGGCCCGGATTCCGATAAATGGCTCGAGGCCATAAAATCCGAGAGAGGATCCATGTATGGAAACAAAGTGTAGACTTTGACAGAACAGCTCGATGGTCGTGAGGCTATTGAGTACAGATGGATTTTAAAAGGAAGACGGACAATGATGGTAAATGTCACCATTAAAAAGCTCGACTTGTCGTTAAGATGTTTTTCGACAAGTTCAAGGAGTTGACTACGATGAGACTTTCTCACTCGTAGCGATGCTAAGAGTCTGTTGGAATTATATTAGCGATTACTGCATTATTTATGAAATCTTGCAGATAGGATGTCAAAAAACATTGTTTCCTCGACGTTTTTTTTGAGGAAAGGTTGTATGTGATACAAACCAGAAGGTTTTTTGTCAATCCTGAAAGATACTAATAAGTATGCAAAGCTCCAGCAATCCTTCTAGGGACTGGAGTAAGCATCTCGGAGTTGGAATGTATGCTTTGATGAGATGATCAATGGGTGTATACAAAGTTTATGAGAAACTTGTATTTCTAAAGAAGTGAGTGGGAGCACTATAGAATTTCTGATGAATATATGTTGTTGACATATTGTTGATCAGAAATGACATAGAATTTCTGGAAAGCATATAGGGTTATTTGGAAAGTGTTTTTCAATGGAAAGCCTGGATTAAGCTACTTGAACATTGAGCATCAAGATCTATAAGGATAGATCAAAACGCTTAATGGTACTTTCAAATGAGCACATACCTTGACATGATCTTGAAGGTGTTCAAGATGGATCAGTCAAAGAAGGAGTTCTTGCCTGAGTTGTAAGGTATGAAGTTAAGACTTAAAGCTCGACAACGGCAGAAGAAAGAGAAAGGACGAAGGTCGTCCCCTGTGCTTAAGACATAGGCTCTACAGTATGCTATGTTGTGTACCGCACCTGAAATGTGCCTTGCCATGAGTCAGTGAAGGGGTACAAGAGTGATCTAAGAATGGATCACAGGACAGCGGTTAAAGTTATCCTTAGTAACTAGTGGACTAAGGAATTTTCTCGATTATGGAGGTGGTAAAAGAGTTCGTCGTAAAGAGTTACGCCGATGCAAACTTTGACACTAATCCAGATTATTCTGAGTAGTAAACTGGATTCGTATAGTAGAACAGTTATTTGAAATGGCTCCAAATATAGCATAGTAGCTGCATCTACAAGATGACATAGAGATTTGCGAAGTACATACGGATCTGAAAGATTCAGACCCGTTGACTATAACATCTCTCACAAGCATAACATGATCAAACCCAGAACTCATCGAGTGTTAATCACATGGTAATGTGAACTAGATTATTGACTCTAGTAAACTCTTTGGGTGTTAGTCACATGGGGATGTGACCTTGAGTGTTAATCACATGGCGATGTGAACTAGATTATTGACTCTAGTGCAAGTGGGAGACTGTTGGAAATATGCCCTAGAGGCAATAATAAATTGATTATTATTATATTTCCTTGTTCATGATAATCGTTTATTATCCATGCTATAATTGTATTGATAGGAAACTCAGATACATGTGTGGATACATAGACAACACTATGTCCCTAGTAAGCCTCTAGTTGACTAGCTCATTGATCAATAGATGGTTACGGTTTCCTGACCATGGACATTGAATGTCATTGATAACGGGATCACATCATTAGGAGAATGATGTGATGGACAAAGACCCAATCCTAAGCCTAGCACAAGATCATGTAGTTCGTATGCTAAAGCTTTTCTAATGTCAAGTATCATTTCCTTAGACCATGAGATTGTGCAACTCCCGGATACCGTAGGAGTGCTTTGGGTGTGCCAAACGTCACAACGTAACCGGGTGGCTATAAAGGTACACTACAGGTATCTCCGAAAGTGTCTGTTGGGTTGGCACGAATCGAGACTGGGATTTGTCACTCCGTATGAACGAAGAGGTATCTCTGGGCCCACTCGGTAGGACATCATCATAATGTGCACAATGTGATCAAGGAGTTGATCACGGGATGATGTGTTACGGAACGAGTAAAGAGACTTGCCGGTAACGAGATTGAACAAGGTATCGGGATACCGACGATCGAATCTCGGGCAAGTATCGTACCGCTAGACAAAGGGAATTGTATACGGGATTGATTAAGTCCTTGACATCGTGGTTCATCCGATGAGATCATCGTGGAACATGTGGGAGCCAACATGGGTATCCAGATCCCGCTGATGGTTATTGACCGGAGAGTCATCTCGGTCATGTCTGCATGTCTCCCAAACCCGTAGGGTCTACACACTTAAGGTTCGGTGACGCTAGGGTTATAGAGATATAAGTATGCGGTAACCCGAAAGTTGTTCGGAGTCCTAGATGAGATCCCGGACGTCACGAGGAGTTCCGGAATGGTCCGGAGGTAAAGAATTATATATAGGAAGTGCTATTTCGGCCATCGGGACAAGTTTCGGGGTCACCGGTATTGTACCGGGACCACCGGAAGGGTCCCGGGGGTCCACCGGGTGGGGCCACCTGCCCCGGGGGGGCACATGGGCTGTAGGGGGTGCGCCTTGGCCTATATGGGCCAAGGGCACCAGCCCCAAGAGGCGCATGCGCCAAGAGAAGAGGAAAAGGAAGAGTCCTAAAGGGGGAAGGCACCTCCGAGGTGCCTTGGGGAGGAGGGACTCCTCCCTGGCCGCACCCTTCCTTGGAGGAAGGGCCAAGGCTGCGCCCCCCCTCTCCCTTGGCCCTATATATAGTGGGGGGGGGAAGGGAGGGCAACGATACCTAAGCCCTGGCGCCTCCCTCTCCCTCCCATGACACATCTCCCTCCTCCCGCAGTGCTTGGCGAAGCCCTGTTGGAATCCCGCTACTTCCACCACCACGCCGTCGTGCTGCTGGATCTCCATCAACCTCTCCTCCCCCCTTGCTGGATCAAGAAGGAGGAGACTTCGCTGCTCCGTACGTGTGTTGAACGCGGAGGTGCCGTCCGTTCGACGCTAGGATCATCGGTGATTTGGATCACGACGAGTACGACTCCATCAACCCCGTTCTCTTGAACGCTTCCGCGCGCGATCTACAAGGGTATGTAGATCCACTCCTCCCTCGTTGCTAGATGACTCCATAGATTGATCTTGGTGACACGTAGGAAAATTTTGAATTATTTCTACGTTCCCCAACACTTCTTGTGTGACCCGCCATTGGGGCTGACCCGGCCCCTCCTGGGCGGGTCTCAACTGATAGTAATATCCCCAACACCAAGGGGAGTGCCCATACCAGATACTCAATTCTTCTTTGTTGGTGGAGAGAGTGGATTTTTTGATTACGTAGGCTTCTTCCTTAATTTGCACTTGAGAACAGAATTTTGATCCCTCAGGTCATTGATCTCCTGCTCAAGGCTTAATATCTTCTTGCATAATTCCTGTTTGTTTTCCTACAAGAGGCGAAAAGGGATAAACTCGATCTTAGGTTTCTTTGCTCTATCAGGGAGGCTTGACTTTTTGAACTCCACATGCATGTCCCCAGGTTGAGGTAATGGGACTTCATCTTCATCTGAAGTCGTCTCCTCCTTTCCCCTGGGTTCATAGTCCTCTTCTTCTTCTGTAGTCCAACCACAATGCTCCACGTCCCCATAGACCTTAGGATCTACAAGATAATCAGCCACATAGCTTTCTCCTTCCGAATCCTGGGACGACATATTGCTCTAATCTGCAGCAGAAACAACTCGAAACAAGAACAGGAGATTTTTGCATGATACTATGGTCAAAATCTTCGGGAGATTATATAATGAATTTTTACCGACCAAAATACGTAACGTGTAAGAAAACGGAGTCCGGAGAGCACATGAGGTGCCCACGAGGCAGGGGGCGCGCCCAGGGGGTTGGGCGCGCCCTCCACCCTCGTGGAGCCCTCGTGTCCTTCCCGGACTGCTTCTTATTTTTCTATTTTTCTAAATATTCCAAAACGGAGAAAAATTGCCATTACAACTGTTTTGGAGTCGGTTTACTTACCGTACCACATACCTATTCCTTTTCAGAGTCTGAAACGTTCCGGAAAGTGTCCCTTATGTATTCCTCTGGGGTTACGGTTTCAATAACATTGGTTTCAACATTTATAGGATTACCTGAGATATAATGTTTGATTCTTTGACCGTTCACCACCTTCGGGTTTGTGCCTTCGAAGTTGTTGATTTTTATGGCACCAGAACGATAGACCTCCTAGATAACGTAAGGACCTTCCCATTTAGAGAGAAGCTTTCCTGCAAAAAATCTTAAATGGGAGTTGTATAGCAATACATAATCACCTACATTAAACTCACGCTTTTGTATCCTTTTGTCATGCCATCTTTTAACCTTTTCTTTAAACAATTTGCCATTCTCATAGGCCTGGGTTCTCCATTCATCAAGTGAGCTAATGTCAAATAAACTCTTCTCACCGGCAAGTTCAAAATCATAATTGAGCTCTTTAATAGCCCAATAAGCCTTATGTTCTAGTTTGAGAGGTAAGTGACATGCTTTTCCATAAACCATTTTATACAGAGACATACCCATAGGATTTTTATATGAAGTTCTATAGGCCCATAATGCATCATCAAGTTTCTTGGACCAATTCTTTCTAGATCTATTAACAGTCTTTTGAAAAATTAATTTGAGTTCTCTATTACTCAATTCTACTTGACCACTAGACTGTGGGTGATAAGGAGATACAATTCTATGATTAACATCATACTTAGCAAGCATTTTACGGAAAGCACCATGAATAAAATGTGAACCACCATCAGTCATTAAATACCTAGGGACTCCAAACCTCGGAAAAATAACTTCTTTAAGCATCTTAATAGAGGTATTATGATCAGCACTACTAGTTGGAATAGCTTCTACCCACTTAGTAACGTAATCAACAACAACTAAAATATGTGTATATCCATTAGAGGCAGGAAACGGTCCCATATAATCAAAGCCCCAAACATCAAATGGTTCAATAACAAGCGAATAATTCATAGGCATTTCTTGACATCTACTAATATTACCAATTCTTTGACATTCATCACAAGACAAGACAAACTTACAGGCATCCTTGAAGAGAGTAGGCCAATAAAAACCGGATTGCAATACCTTATGTGCAGTTCTATCTCCAGCATGGTGTCCTCCATAAGCCTCAGAGTGACACTTGTGTAGGATCTGTTCCTGTTCATGCTCAGGTACACAACGTCTAATAGTACCATCTACTCCTTCTTTATAAAGGTGTGGGTCATCCCAGAAGTAATGTCATAAATCATAGAAAAACTTTTTCTTTTGCTGGTTTGTGAAACTAGGTGGTATAAATTTAGCAACAATATAACTGGCATAATCAGCATACCATGGAGCAGTTCTAGAAGCATTTATGACATTTAATTGTTCATCAGGAAAACTATCATCAATAGGGCGTGGGTCATCAAGAACATTCTCTAACCTAGACAAGTTGTCTGCAACGGGGTTCTCAGCTCCCTTTCTATCAATAATATGTAAATCAAATTCTTGTAGCAGAAGAACCCATCTAACAAGTCTAGTTTTGGCATCTTTCTTTTCCATAAGATATTTAATAGCAGCATGATCAGTGTGAATAGTTACTTTAGAATCAACAATATAAGGTCTGAACTTATCACAAGCAAATACAACTGCTAAAAATCCTTTTTCAGTGGTAGCATAATTTCTCTGGGCATTGTCTAGAGTTTTAGTAGCATATTGAATAACATTTATTTCTTATCAACTCTTTGCCCTAGAACAGCACCTACAGCATAATCACTAGCATCACACATAATTTCAAAGGGTAAATTCCAATCAGGTGGCTGAACAATAGGTGCAGAGATTAATGATTTCTTAAGTATTTCAAAGGCTTCTACACAATCATCATCAAACACGAATGGTATATCTTTTTGTAATAAATTAGTCAGAGGCCGAGAAATTTTTGAAAAGTCCTTAATGAACCTCCTATAAAAACTGGCATGACCAAGGAAACTTCTTATACCTTTGATGTCCTTGGGGCACAGCATCTTTTCAATAGCATCAACTTTAGCTTTATCAACTTCAATGCCTCTTTCAGAAATTTTGTGCCCCAAGGCAATACCTTCATTAACCATAAAGTGGAATTTCTCCCAATTCAGAACAAGATTAGTTTCTTCACATCTCTACAAAATACGATCAAGGTTGCTTAAGCAATCATCAAAAGAGGATCCATAAACGGAGAAATTATCCATGAATACCTCACATATCTTTTCACAAAAATCAGAAAATATAGCCATCATGCATCTTTGAAAGATAGCAGGTGCATTACATAAACCAAAAGGCATACATCTATAAGCAAAAGTACCGAAAGGGCAAGTAAAAGTTGTCTTAGATTGATCATCAGCTAACACAGGTATTTGAGAGAAACCAGAATAACCATCTAGAAAGCAAAAATAAGTATGTTTGGATAATCTTTCTAGCATTTGATCAATAAAAGGTAAGGGGTAATGATGGTTTTTAGTGGCCTTATTTAATTTGCAAAAAACAATTACCATCCTATAACCTGTAATAATTCTTTGTGGAATCAATTCATCTTTATCATTAGGAACGACAGTAATACCTCCCTTCTTAGGAACACAATGGACAGGACTTACCCACTGACTATCAACAACGGGATAAATTATACCTACCTCAAGGAGCTTTAGTATTTCTTTTCTTACCACTTCTTTCATCTTAGGATTCAGCCGTCGTTGAGGATCACGAACTGGTTTGGCATCTTTCTCCAAATTTATTTTGTGTTGCCATAGAGTGGGACTAATGCCCTCAAGATCATCAAGAGTATATCCAATAGCAGCACCGTGCTTCTTCAGAGTTTTCAATAATTTTTCTTCCTCCTTCTCTGAAAGGTTAGCACTAATAATAATATGATATATCTTCTTTTCATCAAGATAAGCATATTTAAGATTATCAGGCAATGGTTTAAGCTCAAACACGGGATCATCCTTGGGTGGAGGAGGATCCCCTAAGATTTCAACAGGCAAGTTATGTTTCAGAATAGGTCCCTCTTTAAAGAACACTTCATCTATTTCCCTTCTTTCATTCATAAACATATCATTTTCATGGTCTAGCAAATATTGTTCTAAAGGATCACTAGGAGGTACGACAATAGAAGCAAGACCAATAATTTCATCTTTACTAGGCAATTCTTCTTCACGGTGTGTCTACTAAATTTAGAAAAGTTGAACTCATGAGAAATATCACCTAAACCAATAGTGATAACATCATTTTTTGCAGTCTATCCTAGCATTAACAGTGTTTAAGAAGGGTCTACCAAATATAATGGGACAAAAGCTATCTTGTGGGGAACCAAGAACAAGAAAATTAGCAGGATATTTAGTTTTCCCACACAAGACTTCAACATCTCTAACAATTCCCATTGGTGAAATAGTATCTCTATTGGCAAGTTTAATTGTGATATCAATATCTTCTAACTCAGCAGGTGCAATATCATGCATAATCTCGTTGTACAAGTCAATAGGTATTGCGCTAGCACTAGCACCCATATCACACAAGCCATGATAACAATGATCTCCTATTAATGATCTCCTATTTTAACAGACATAACAGGCATGCCTACCACAGGTCTATGTTTATCTTTAGCACAAGGTTTAGCAATTCCAGCAGTTTCATCGCAGAAATAAATAACATGCCCATCAATATTATCAGCCAAGAGATCCTTAACAATAGCAATATTAGGTTCAACTTTAACTTGTTCAGGAGGTGTATATGTTCTAATATTACTTTTACGAACCACAGTTGAAGCTTTAGCAATGATCTTTTATCCTAGCACGGAAAGGTGGTTTCTCAACATAAGCAGTAGGAACAATAGGATCATTATAAGTGATAGTCTTTTCTTCAACTTTAATAGGTGCAGCTACTTTTACTTCTATGGGAGGATGATATTTGAACCACTTCTCCTTAGGGAGATCAACGTGAGTAGCAAAAGATTCACAAAAAGAAGCTACTATCTCAGAGTCAAGTCCATATTTAGTGCTAAATTTACGGAAAACATCGGTATCCATAAAAGATTTAACACAATCAAACTTAGGTGTCATACCTGACTCCTTACCTTTGTCGAGATCCCAATCTTTAGAGTTGCATTTAATTCTTTCCAATAAATCCCATTTGAATTCAATAGTCTTCATCATAAAAGAGCCAGCACAAGAAGTATCGAGCATGGTACGGTTGTTATCAGAAAGCTGAGCATAAATTTTTTGAATAATCATTTCTCTTGAGAGCTCATGATTGGGGCATGAATATAACATTGACATAAGCCTCCCCCAAGCTTGAGCGATGCTTTCTCCTTCACGAGGCCAAAAATTATATATATAATTACGATCACGATGAACAAGATGCATAGGATAAAACTTCTGATGAAATTCCAATTTCAATCGTTTGTAGTTCCATGATCCCATATCATCACATAGCCTATACCATGTCAATGCGTCTCCCACCAAAGATAAAGGGAAGACCTTATTCTTGATAACATCATCGGGCATACCTCCAAGCTTAAATAATCCACAAACTTCATCCACATATATATTAGGTGCTCATCAGGATGTAATGTTCCTTCTCCTGCAAAAGGATTAGCTAGCAGTTTTTCTATCATACCAGAAGGAATTTCAAAGCAGACATTTTCATTTTCAGTAGGTTCAGTAGTTTGAGGAGCAACTCTATGCTCTACTGGTCGGGGTGAAGATACCCCGAACAAGCCCCTCAGAGGATTACTTTCCATAGTAACAAGTGACAGTAAATTTCAGCACACTATATAAATTTTTCCTTACCAAATTCCACCTACCAAAGGCGCCTCACTCCCCGACAACGGCGCCAGAAAAGAGTCTTGATGACCCACAAGTATAGGGGATCTATCGTAGTCCTTTCGATAAGTAAGAGTGTCGAACCCAACGAGGAGCAGAAGGAAATGATAAGAGGTTTTCAGCAAGGTATTCTCTGCAAGCACTGAAATTATAGGTAACAAATAGTTTTGTGATAAGATAATTTGTAATGAGCAACAAGTAACAAAAGTAAATAAAGTGCAGCAAGGTGGCCCAATCCTTTTTGTAGCAAAGGACAAGCCTGGACAAATTCTTATATAGAGAAAAGCGCTCCCGATGACACATGGGAATATCGTCAAGCTAGTTTTAATCACGTTCATATGATTCGTGTTCGGTACTTTGATAATCTG